>NC_083276.1:36348819-36648819 GCF_963506605.1 Zootoca vivipara
CCCGGAGCGGCATACATGGCATGCACCCGGGGGCGGGGCATCGCTACATAGTGCGCAATGCGCAGCGTCGCTATGTACGACGTATGCGTCACTACGTATGACGTATGTGTCGCTACATATGACGTATGCATCACTACGTACGACGCACGCATCGCTACGTAGCGGCACTGTGCATGCGCGCTACGTAGCGGGGGCGCCGCCGCTTGTTCGTGCTGCCCCCCAAGAGATTGAGCTAGGAGCGGACCGTCCCCTCTGCTCCCCCCTTGCTACACCCCTGCCCTCCTTCCCTTTCAGCGGTTCCTTGAATTCACCCTCTTTTTCTTTCTTCTGCATATCCCAATTAAGTTTTTACAATAATCCTGCTAATGTCTTAATTTGTTTACGATCTCATCTGCACTTTCTGAAACAATATGCAAACTGAAACACAGCCATCTTTCAAAATTTTCACTTCCCCGAATTTTGCAATGCATTTCTCAAGCTAAGTAATGTGTGCATATTAAGACTAACCACATGCCTTTGTGTCGCCCATAAAATGGTTGCCACTTTTTATAATTCCAGAAGGTTTCATTTTTCTATCTGTGCATGCATCTGCCATTAAAGAGAAATACTTCACCTGGATTTCTGCTTCTAGGAAACTCTCATCAGCCCTGACTGGCAGAATCAACATTCAAGAATAATGGTGCTCCCTTCCCACTAGAACTGCTACTCATACAGGTACCACTGGCTTCTATAGCTTTGACCAGAGGAGCAGCTAGTGGTAAACTGGTTTCTGCTGCCTCATGCTCTACAAAAAGAGACCTCTTATTATTACATTGAGATGAATTACATTGGATTCCTCACCCCTTATAATGCACTCACCATATGCATGCAGACCTCTCTCTTATACACACACCACATATATACAACCACACATCCATCTCTCACCAGACACCAGACACTTCAAGTCTGGTTCCAGGTTTATGGGGCCCTTGGATGCAGGGCATCTGGGGGCCCCTTGGCCCCCTCCTTTCCTCCTCGAACCATACCTCTTGACCCCATTGATTTGAACCAAAACAAATTTTGAGCACAATCACAAGTTGATATTTGGGGGTCAGCCGTTTAATTTAACAGTAACTCCTACACCTCAATGGGCCTTTGGGTAAGCCCCATTGAACTCATCAGGGCTTACTTCTGAGGAGACACACATATATGATTTTGCTCCTCCAACTCCTTTCTTCTCTCATCTTAGAGAAACCTTGACATTGTTCTTCTTAAATTAGGAATGTTTATTGTCAAAATCAAATAAATTAATTGAAGGCAGAAGCTGTAGGAAGACCAGTGTACCAAGTAATGTGCTGAAACAGGCACAGACATTTTTAAAGCGGGCTATGAGTAAAGTAAGTGAGATCACCGTTGTTAATAGGGCCATTGGACTAGTCCATCAATATGACCTGTTTAAATGGAGGCACCGAAAATACAGGCACAAGGTAACTAGAGGAGGAGATGAACAATTGAGAATGAGTTATAAGACTTCCGGTTTTGCCGCGGATCGTCTCACAGGCAGGAAAAAAGAGCGCTCTAGCGCTTCTAACTTTGCTGGACAAAAGGGGGGTATCCGCGCGGCTAGCGGACCCCAAGAAAGGTCGGGGAGGCGATCCTCGTCCGAACGGTCGGTCGTGTCCGTGGGTACTCCGGATAACTCGTGTGTATAGCGCGAGGAAGAAAGAGACCAGGACACTGCGACGCATTAAGAACAGCGGGACCAGCAGAGACAGCCAAACCGAGCCTGAGCGATCACGTCGGTAAAATTCCATCTATTTTAATCCCGTTCGCAAACCTCCGAGCGTGTTTGGAACTAAAGGAGAAGGGGCAATAAAAGCGCTGAGAGCGCCCCCCCCCTGCACGCAGCGAGATATATAGTTGCAAAAGAAGTAAGACGGGGGAGAAGGGAAGGAGTGAAACGGAAAGTTTTTAAAGAGACGCTTGAGGGGACAACCAAACGTTTATTTAGGGGGGAGATTTATGGACTAATTTACTGGAGCCTGTTGGACTTAGAACTGAGGGAAGCACACGCACGCAAGTCCTGAGTCGGGTAACAGTGTGGCAAAAGGGAGAGGGGAATTTTTTAAGACAAAATGGCGACAGAGCGACAGACAGTATGACTAAGCAGCAAAAGTGCTAAAGAACGGGGAAGTGTAGGGACGCACACCGCCAGGAGTGTCGGAGAGTTAAAGGGACACTACATAATTAAGGAGAGACAATATTGACAGTCAGCGGCTTTGATAAAGCCTGCTTTTCCAGCGATCTCCCTCCTTTTAACAAGCAAGTGCGACATCGTGTGTCCAAATAGAGGCATGCCACAGGATAATAAGAAACTGGAGAAGGTGAAGAAATTAAATGCTGAGACCTCACAACAAAGAAGAACTTCATTAACCAACCACGAAATGGAACTTAAAGAGCTGATTCTGAGCCTAAGGAGCGATATAAGTGAAATAAAACACGACCTAGCAGAAATTAAGACTGAGATGAATGAGAGGGTGAAAACCTTGGAAGATAAGGTGGAAAAGATTGAAGAGAAATATGAAACCATTGCAAAGGGCACCCAGGAAACCAAAAATCATCTGGAAAAACTGGCAGAGACTTCAAATAAAACGGCAGAGACTATTCAAGAGCTCCAATCTAAAAACCAAGCTATAGAAAAAACTGTGGATAAGATCTCCAAGGAAAAAAGAGGTGGCAAGAAGGAAACGGAAGACATAAGGAAAGAGCTTGATAAGCAAAAGGCGGCTTTTGAAGCCCAACAAGATGCCTTGGCTCTTATGCAAATGAAATTAAGAGAAAAAACCCTTCGTTTTCGAAATATCCCAGAATTACCACAAGAGAACATCGAGATCAGAGTGTCTAAAGCCTTGGCGAATTGGCTGCAGATAGATGAGAGAGAGATAGAAGCAAGAATTGAAGAGGCTTTCAGGATCAACTCCAGGAAAGCAAGAATGAACAACTGGCCGGGAGACTGCTTGGTGTCCTTCACGACCTTATGGCTCAGAAATAAAATTTTACAGACTAAAGGGAAAAGGAGACTGATGATGGACGGTGTCGAGATAGTGGTCATGAAGGAAATCCCACCACACTTTCTTCAGAAAAGAAAGAAATACCAATTTTTGACCAAACACTTGCAAGCTAAAAAGATCTTCTTTAAATGGGAATACCCCGAGGGTCTTTCACTTTTTTATAAGGGGAGGTGGAGAAAGTTTGAGACGCCGGACTCTGCCGATAGATTTTACAGGACATACTCACAACAACTTGGGGGGGAAAAGACTGGAGAGACTAAGGAGAGACAGGAATTGAGAGAGGAAGAGACGGAAACTGAGGTGGAAGGCGAGGAAGGTGAAACAGTGGCAAGTGATCTTGATGAGGCTGAAGAAGCAGGAGCGATAGCAGATTAACTTTATAACAGAATTGTGGGTTGGACTTTTGTCTACTCCTGACCATTATCCCGTGTCTGTTTTTTCTTCCTTTCTTTTCCTTTGTCTTCTTCTCTTTTCTGTTCTCTTCTTTTCTATTTTTTCGTAGCTTTTCTTTCTTTTCTTCTTCTTTTTCCTCTAATCATTTAATTGGTTATTTCGAATAAATATGAGTATTAAAGTAATTTCTTGGAACATTAATGGATTGAACAATAAGAAGAAGAGGAATAGGACTAGCCATATACTGAAAAAAGAAAAGTGGGATGTGATATGTCTCCAAGAGACACATGTAAACATCAAACATGAAAGGGTTTTAAAAAATGAAAAATTGGGCCTAGATTTTGTAACATCAGATATGAAGAAGAAGAGAGGAGTGGTGATATATATAAAAAATAAATGGTGCCCAGAACTGTTATGGAAAGATAAAAAAGGCAGGATCGTAATAGTGAAGACACGGATTGAAGGAGAGAATTGGATTTGGGTGGGGGCATACGCCCCGAACGGTAGCAAGGTGGCCTTTTTTAAGGAGCTGGAGGACCAATTGATGAAATATCATGGAGATAAAATTATACTTTTAGGAGATTTGAACGGAATCAAAAATCCAATCTTAGACAAATCAGGCCCGCCCCAAAGGAAAAAACAAAATAAGCTACCAAAAATTTTTGATGAACTGACGGGAAACCTAGATCTGGTGGATGCGTGGAGATATAAACATTCCTCCCAAAAAGATTTCACGTTCTTCTCCCATAGACACCAGGTGGCGTCTAGAATAGACGCCATTTGGATTCCCAGGGAACTGGTTTTGAGACTAGCAAAAGTGGAAATAAGTTCACGCACCTTATCGGACCATAACCCGGTATGGTTGTCGTTTGCTCCAGAGGTAAAAGATAGAAGATGGAGGCTGAATGTGTTCCTGTTAAAAAATTCAAAAATAATCCAAGATGTATCAACACAGTTTAAAGACTACTTAGATATAAATAATAGGGGAGAAGTAGACCCCACTATAGTCTGGGACGCTGGGAAAGCAATGCTACGTGGGTTCTTCATTCAACAAAATGCAAAATGGCGGAAAATTAGGGAGGAGAAAAAAGTTAATTTGCTACAAGAAATTAGAAAGAAGGAACAAAAATTATTAAAAAAGGAAAATGAAGCCATAAAACATGAATTAAAAATTTTAAAATTGGAATACGAGAAAATGATTGATGATGAATTGGATCAAAATTTACAATTTTGGAAATACAAAAATTTTAAATGGGCAAATAAACCAAGCAAATTATTAATCTGGCAACTAAAAAAGAGACAAAAAGAGAAAATTATTAATAAGATTGAATTTAATGATAGAATTCTAGAGAAACCAAGTGAGATTGTGAAAGCTTTTCAAAAACATTATGAATTGGTTTACCAGAAAGAAGGTGCGAATTTGGAGAAAATAGAAGAATTTATTAAAAAACATAATATGCCATTAATACCATCAGATAAGTTAAGAGCGTTAAATATGGAAATAACAGTAGAGGAAATAAAGGAGACCCTAAAAACGATGAAAAATGGCAAGGCCCCAGGCCCAGATGGCCTCCCTACGGAATTATATAAGTCCCTGGATGAAGTAATGTTGGCCCCTCTGAAAGAATTATTCAATTTAATACTGGATAAAGGTACTATTCCACACTCTTGGGAAGAAGCGCAAATAATTTTAATTCCAAAATCAAAGCTAGAAACTCCAACCCCGAACGACTTTAGACCAATCTCGCTTCTGAATAGCGACTACAAGATATTTGCAAAATTGTTAGCGAACAGATTATCCTCCATTTTAGAAGATATAATACAAAAGGATCAGGTGGGCTTTGTGAAAGGCAGATTCGCCAAAGATAATATAAGAACTGTTATTAATATTATAGAACTTCTAGAAAATAGAAGAGACAAACAAGCCGCAATTCTGGCCGTGGATGCGGAAAAGGCTTTTGACAGGGTGGCCTGGGACTTCATGCTAAGATTGTTAGAAGAGGTAAAAATGGGGGATAGGTTAGAAAGGGCAATAAAGGCCATTTACATTTCGCAAAATGCTAAATTAATTATTAATGGAAAATTTACGAACAAAATTAACATCACAAGGGGGACAAGACAGGGGTGCCCTCTGTCCCCCATCTTATTTATCATCACGTTGGAAATTTTATTAAATACAATCAGGAAAAGCGAGGAAATTAAAGGAATCGTGGTGGGCAATAAAAATTATAAAGTAAAGGCCTTTGCCGACGATATTATAATAACATCAGAGGACCCGATTACAAGCATTCCCAGCGCCATCCGGCTGATAGAAGAATACGGGGAATTGGCAGGCTTGAAAATAAATTATAACAAGACAAAATTGTTAGTCAAAAATCTTGAAGTAAATGAGGAAAAAATGTTGCAAGAAACCACAAATCTTAAAATTAGTAAAAAAATGAAATATTTAGGAATTGAGATGACAACAAAAGCAATCGACCTGATTCAGGACAATTATATAGAAACGTGGAAGCAAATTAGGAAGAAATTTGACGTTTGGAGGAAATTAAAATTAACATTTATGGGTAGAATTTCAGCCGTAAAGATGTGCGTGGTGCCTAAGATGAACTTCCTTTTCCAAAACCTTCCATTGTTGGGGATGGAGAAATATTTTAGGGATTGGAAAAGGGACATTGCGGAGTTCATTTGGAATGGGAAAAAACCCCGTATAAAACATAAGATCCTGATAGATCATAAGGACAGAGGGGGTTATGGCCTCCCAGATCTGGAAATTTTTCATGATTCAGCGGCATTAGTCTGGATTAAAGAATGGGTAGTTTTAAAAAATTCGGATCTATTAGATTTAGAAGGTGATGGGCTAGGACATGGCTGGCATTATTATTTGATGAAAGATAGGATAGACAAGAAGAATTTTTTCATGTTCCATATGATCAGAAAATCTTTATTTAAAGTTTGGTTAAAATATAGGAGATTCTTTGAACCAAAAACCCCTTGGTGGCTTTCTCCAGCCGAATTATTGGCGGTGAAAAGACGTAATATGAATAACACCTGGCCCACATACCGTATGCTCTTGGAAGAAAAGGAAGGAACGTTGAAATTGAGAGAGTATGAAGAAATAAAACACCATTTAAATACGTGGTTAGATTATTTTCAAATTAATCAGAGATTACAATTGGATAAGAAAGTGGGATTTGAAAAGAATAAATCGAATCTGGAGGAAATTTTAATCGACAAGGAAGGTAAATATATTTCGAACTTATATCAGATACTATTAAAGTGGGAAACAGAAGAGGAGCTAACAAAAAATTATATGATTAAATGGAGCCAGGATTTGGGAAAAACAATTAGTATGCAAAAATGGGAACAATTATGGAAAAGAGATTCTAGATTTACGCCAAATTATGATCTGATTGAGAATATATTTAAAATGCAAAATCAATGGCATTTAACACCGGCTAAACTGGCCAAAATGTACCCAAATGTAAGCAATATCTGCTGGAGATGCTGTAAAGAAGTCGGGACATACGTTCATATTTGGTGGAGCTGTGACCTCATTAAAGATTTCTGGGAACTAGTCTATAAAGAATTAAAGAAAATTGTGAAATACTCTTTTAAGAAACAACCTGAGATCTTTTTATTAGGGATGTTAGGAGAGGACATAAAACCGAATGATAGATGTGTAGTGAGTTATGCAACGGTGGTAGCTAGACTCTTAGTGGCAAGAGCATGGAAATCTCAAGAGATTCCAAAGAAGGAGGACTGGTTACATAAATTAATATTATATTACAATTTAGCAAGAAAACACGAATTATTGAAGGAAACAAATGTGAAGGATAAATTAAAAAATTGGGAATCACTTACCATTTATCTTAGTACATACATAGATAATCCGTCTCTTCTCTCCGACGTAGCAGGATTCTAGAATAAAGAAGAAAAGGATTAAAGTTATGGATGGCATATTTCTAGTATCAAATGTATATGTGTATATGTGGATTATACTTATTCTCTCTCCGAGACAGTAAGACTCAAGGATAATGTAGATAAGTTTATAATTATCTGGATATTATTTGGATGGTAATATTCTGCATTATTATTTTCAGTTTGGATTTTGTTTCTAACTGTACAAAATTGTAATAATGTGTGTGTGATGAAAATAATTATAACATAGATAAGTCTAATTTAGGTTGTGAAGGAATAGGGTTGGGGGTAAGGGCAGGGGAGGGGAAGGGGGTCTCCGGAGGTAGGGGGGAGGGGGGATTGTGTTTTTTGGGCCTGTTCTGTTTAGTTGGAATTTCTTTTTTTCTTTTTTATTGTTGTATATGTTTAAATCTATAATAAACTTTATTTTCTATAAAAAAAAAATAAATAAATAAAAATAAAAAAAAAAAAGAGAATGAGTTATATGTCCCACTTTCATGCAAGCGGATGGAATTTAGGCCAGTTAAAGATCTGCAGCTTTCACTTAAGTGACAACCAATATAATGAGTCATATGAGTTAAAGATCCAATCCAATTTTGGGAAGATCTAACTTCCTCCCACGGCATTCTGATTCATGTTTAGCCATGAACCCCCCCCCCGGTGGTCATTTATTGATGCATAATCTCAGAGAAATCAGTACTTGTTTGCTGAATATGCATGTGTGAGGCAGTATTCATGTGAACACCAATTTTTTTTAGCCTATCAGTGCCCCCAATGCTACCCTGACCTTACTACTGCCCAGATTTGCCACCACACTGTCCCAGCAAACAGCAACAGCACCAGTGCCAGCAGACCAGTTACCACACTGGCTGCCTTGTTCTTAGAACCTTACTAAACACGTTTCCCCATGTAGTTTAGTAATGGAGGGCATGGGATGCAAGGAAAGACAATGTTGTTGTGTTGTGTTGTTTGTTTTATGTTAAAGGTAAAGGTAAAGGGGCCCCTGACCATCAGGTCCAGTCGTGTCCGACTCTGGAGTTGCGGTGCTCATCTCGCTCTATAGGCCGAGGGAGCCAGCGTTTGTCCGCAGACAACTTCCGGGTCATGTGGCCAGCATGACAAAGCCGCTTCTGGCGAACCAGAGCAGCGCACAGAAACGCCGTTTACCTTCCCGCTGGTGCGGTCCCTATTTATCTACTTGCACTTTGATGTGCTTTCGAACTGCTAGGTGGGCAGGATCCCCGTTGCAGGGATTCGAACCGCCGACCTTCTGATCAGCAAGCCCTAGCTCTGTGATTTAACCCACAGCGCCACCTGGGTTTATGTTATGTCACCACTTTTTCCTCAGTCCAGGACTCAAGGCAGCTTACACAAATTAAAACAACACAGATAAAATACAAAAGACAGTTGAAACTGATGCATTCTAATACTGCAGACAAGACCTTTCATTGTAACTTTCTAATCTCTCTCTCTCATTACAGTATTTATTACAGCTCCACTTTTGTCTTCTTCCAAGCAATAAAGACATAAAGATAAGTACAACAGACGCCTTGTAATTTTTGTGCGTGTGTTGCATTTTTTTTGTTTTCAAAATTACCAAATGGTCAGAAGTTTTTGAAACAATATAAATCTGAAAAAGCTATTACAGAAACAACAAAAAATAGAATATATGTCAGGATCATAATCCCTACTGTTGAAGCAGATTCTCTAGCCAATATAAGCAGGTGAAGACAGATGTTGTGAGCCCACCAGCTTGTAGCATCAAACACGAAGGTCCCAGCCTGAGACCTGAACACAGCTGTTGCTCTCTTTCCAGTGCTGGGAGGGACCTGTCAAATGCCTGTTTGGGATGCTTCTGAAATACTCCTCATCTGAATCTCTCCTTGGATTTGGAGTTCCAAACTACCTGCTTTTGTTTTTGAACCAATGCATTCAGAATTTTCCATTGTTCCATTTGTTATTTTATTTTTTAGAATTTTCTACACAATATTAAACAGCATTTACACAGCATTTAGGAAGCTGCCATTGGTCCATCTAACTCAGTAGATGTTTCTGTGAATGGCAGTGGGTCTCAGGGATTCTAGACCTGCTACAACAGAATTGGGGAGTCTTTCCCATATCTATTCAAAGATGCCAAGAATCCAGCTGGGAAACTTTTGCATAGAGAAATAAAATGCTCTACCGGTGAGATATGGCCCTTGCCATCATGCATATGCCATTTGCTGTAGATTCAGTTATTTCTCTTCATCCATGTCTTTCCTTCCTCTCTGATACCAGTGCACATGGATTCTCTTTCCCTAAGATGTCTTGTTTCAGGGAAACTAGTCATTGTTAAGTTTGAGAACCTGAGCACAAATTCATATTTCAAACTGGGACGGAAGAGTTAAAGCATAGTAATAGACCTTGAAGGAAAAGATTGCCATTAATAAACTAATAAAATGAGTAGTGGCCATTCAAATTAACCCAGGGAGTTGAGACAGCAGTTATACTTCTGCTTAACTTGAACGATTGCTGCAGTGATGATGGAGTAAGATTTAGTTTGCTGATTTTGATCACTCTCTTGTCTTTTGTGTTGTGGAATCTGGAAAGGTAGCAGATAGAATTCAGATACTTGGTAGTAGTAGTAGTAGTGCTGTAGTTGTTGTAGTTGTTAATAATAATAATAATAATAATAATAATAATAATAGGAAAATAGCTGCTACTGATTAGAATAATAAACATTTCTAGGGAAACTGAAATCATATGTGCTGCAGCAAAGTGCAGTTATATAATGTTTAAGTTTCTTTTCACTCCTATGCCCATCTCTCCTTATTCCTACCTAGGGAAATTACCTTTTCAAAGGATGAGACAGTAAATCTCTAAATCTCCATATTTACTCAAGTCCTTTGCCTCTTCAGGGCAGAGGCTGCCAGGCCTATGGATTTACAGTGTTTTTATGATAATGATTTCCTCCAAGGGCTAACTCAAGATGAAAAGACAAATTAATTTATCCACTTTTATCTGCCCACTAAAGTTTATACTATGTTCCAGGAAGTGCATTCAGGGAACCCATATTGTATGATTCAACTTGAGTGATTAAAATTAGAAATCCACAAGGCGACATTCTTGAGCCAGGCCAATGACGTGCACTGAGAAAGGAATCCATTTTGAGTGTTTGACATGAGTGCCATCCTTCTTAGTCCGAAAAGTGTAGACTGAGATATACCATAACTGTGGACTATGTTAGGATTTAAAGGCACTTTATTTCTATACACTGATATAAAATAGCTTATTGTTGGATTAAGATCAGATGTAGTGATCTCTTGATAGTTCCACAGGAGGCAGCCACAGATGGTCACTGGAAATTTTGGAAGAATAAAGATTTCTACAAGAGACCTTTTTGCTAAGGCAGTGGGAACAAGGCTTAGCGAGGAATTATGTGCTGACTTTGGAGAGTTTACACACACACACACACACACACACACACACACACACACCCCAAAGTGGGAAAGTCACAATCAACTACCATTTCTTGTGGGGCCTTTCAGTGGCAGACTTTCTGAAGCATGAAGCAAATACTCTTATTATTTACTAGGAGGCAGCTTTCAATAATGTTGATCCTGCTTATAAGGTGGGTGCACAGTTCTCAAAGGGAGGGGTGAGGGTGGTCACATGAAGCTGATTGGCTGATACAAATGTGGGGGAAGCTTGGCTTTATAAACCTGCTCCTCTTCCCAACTCTACCCCTTTATGCAATGTGGACTTTGGGCATCTGTTGAAAGGGCTGAGTAGGAATTTGAGAGGGACTCCTTAGTTGGCCCTAGGATCCCCCTAGATGTTTTGTATAATTCACATTTTGGGCGCCAATTTGATTGTCATTTGGTGAATGGCATGGTGGTGGCCCATATGGGCATTGAGTATGTGCAGATAAGGAAATGGGTGTGAAAATAGTTGAGACATAAGATACTGTAATTTGGCTATGTTGATTACTGTGAATGGTCTATCACTGGCCAATTAATAAACAGTCAGAAACTAGGACATTAATATTTTGAGATGACTGGTGATCTCTTCCCCCTGCCTTGGAAGGTGACATCTTTCAGCTGGTGGGATGGGCAGAAAAATCGTATCACTTCAGAGCAGTGGCACAGAGAGAAGAGCGAGTTGTAAGTTGCCTGGAGGAAAAACGCTGTAGATGTAGCTGAAGTCTCATAATCAGATGTGGGATCAGTCGTGTTCCTGTGCATATATAGAGACTCTGCTTGCATTCAACAGTCCAAACAAATTCCTATGTGTAATTTCACACAATCAATGAGTATGAGCATAACATTTGGGGCAGTACAGCAGTGGCAGGACCTATCCCAGACCAATGTGAGAGTAAGAGTCAGAGCACAGCCACTGTGTATACAACTCTACACACCTAGTGTGGGGTTAATTCTATGTGGATTGGAGTCTTTTCACAGAATTCCTGATCATGTGGAGAGAACATGCGTGTGTTACATGCACATGAGCACTACTCTAACCTTTAAATGAATGTCATAGGTTGGGGGCAGTGGCATGGGGGGTGCACAGGGACAGTTAGGGGTGTAAAATTTAAACACCTGGTGCTGCCTCAATACAGCTGTGTGCTTGTCACCGGGCTCTGTTGAAAACAGCTTAGCAAACCAGGAAGTGCCTTCTCCAGACAATGGAACGACTCTTCTTTTCTTATCTTAGTAGCTGCGATCTTTTGGGTGACGTGGATGCCGTTAGGTGGTTTAATGTGCATGCGTACTCTGTTCCCCTCCCAACCACCTCCCCCCCTCTGTGTGGCCCCGGCCATTGGCAACTCATGCTATGCCACTGGTTGGGGAGCAGCTCTCCCATTACAATCTAACTGTCTGTTCATGATTAGGCTACTCATTTGAAATCTGAAGGGGGCTAAAGCAGGCATCCCCAAACTGCGGCCCTCCAGATGTTTTGGCCTACAACTCCCACGATCCTTAGCTAACAGGACCAGTGGTCAGGGATGCTGGGAACTGTAGTCCAAAACATCTGGAGGGCCGAAGTTTGGGGATGCTTGGGCTAAAGAGTCCTAGATCATCCATGCTTATTCATCCACAGAAAATGAAAAATGCCCCTGTAATAGCTCACTATTGCGAAGTGGGAAGCAATCGTTTTCAAAAGTAGCAGTAGTGGTGCATGTGCTGGTGAGACCTGGGCCATATGCATGCACCAATACAGTATGCCCACATGTCCCCAACTTTGCTGTTGCCCTGCTGCCCCTCAGCCCCATCTAGTTAAGCAGCAGCGATACTGAGCGTCAGGAGAGTGCATGCAAAGTAATGCATGCAAAGCTCATTCACTGAGCTATGGACCTATCACTGAACCCCCTTATTTACAGGAAATTCTACACTGTGGTGGCTGATGCTGAAATCCATTCAAGATTCTGGCCTAAGTCGTCAGATATATCACTGAAATCAGTTTGTACAGTAAAACCACAAAGTACGAGTCTAGTGTCGGAAGTTGGCAGGGAGTTTCCAGTTCACAGCATGCCAGACAAGCAGGTCATTCCTTGGAGTGCGATGCACTGTCTTAAGCTATAACATTTTAACAATGGTGAACATTAGCAAAGGGTTTGCCAGAGTGTTGCAGTATATATTTCCAAGGAGGCCAGCACATAAGGAGCAGTATCTCAAAGGCTGACAAAGGAATGGGAAACGAAAGCTAGAGCGGAAACCAATAGCATTAACGATCCTGAGCAAGGTAAGAGTGCTGCAAGCCACGGCATTGGAAATAACTTTTCGCAATAATGGCTTACCAGAGTCCATATAATCTGTTGAGAAGATACAAAGATATAAACAGCAACAATTTGCATAAAAGCTTCTGCTTTGAAGATTTAGCGCTGTGTACCAAATTAAGACCAAAAAAAAGCACTACCATAACAGTAACACTTTAATATAGGTATCCATTATCTAATGCTTATATAATGGAAGCCAAATGACTTCATTATTATCAGTGCTATTACACTGAATACCAAATGAGCTCATCACAGAAGAGCACTTGCTTTAAAAACTGTTACTGCACCAACAACAACAGAAGGGGGTGGTAGATCTTGCAAAAGGTGGCTAATTTGATTTCAGTGTTAACTACTAATGTATTATTAATCAACTGTTCATTATACTTTTAGATTGTGCCAAGTTTATTTGTGTTATATTTGTACACAATTCATTTCCATAATCTCTTGCTTTATTACATTTTATACCTATGTAAACAGAGCTAGTTTGGGCTGACAGACCGACAGTAAAAGGGAAAGACCTGTGTGTGTGTGTGGATGCAAGTGGAAGGGAGAGGGAAATATTGTTCTGTTTTGCAAAATAAAGAAAAGATCAAAACTGCTGATGATCTCTAAAATAAATAATATCAGAAAACTAGGAGGAAGTGGTCTCTGGTTATTAAAAAAATGCTAAGGTCAACAGTGTCGCAAAAGCTGTCTCCACATCAAAGCCCCTTTCAACCTTCTCGGCTTATCCTTCCCAGTTCTGTATTTTTGAAGGTGGCTTCTGCAATGCCCTTGCAGCAGCAGCAATGAAAATCTATTTGAGTTGTTACTGTTATTTGCGAGTTCATACGCACCAAATGCACAGATCAGGTTCAGGTGAGACAGCACCTTGAAAATCAATAGGCAGTCAAATATTGTCATGGAGCAGCAGAGCGAACTATGATATTACATCCTTGGCATTTGGTGCGGGGAGAGGGTTTTGGTGGGGAAATGGAATGCTCACGGAGAGAGCAACTAGAAATTATAGCTGACAGTGTGATTGTTATGGATAGCTAAAGCCAAAATGTTAGTGAAGGGAGGCTGATCAATGTTGTTGGCCCTTCACAAAGGTAATCACTGATACCAGCTCATTAGTTACTCCACACACTTGTGTATAAAGCCTGTCCACTTAGATTCCAATAGTAAATGGGAAGCTGCTTGAACATCATTTTGTTATGCCGTAAGCCATTAGGCCTACCTAGCAACATGAGGGATTGCTGACATTTTATATTATTGGTCTTTCTAATGGGGCTCCTACCAATATAAATGTAGGTTACGCTTCTGGAATTCTTATGGAGTGTTTGTTCTTTCTAAAAGCCTTTCCGTTACAATTTGTGTGGTGAAAGTCTTGCACAGTCCAAGTCCAGGAAAGAGATTTGTGGTCTCGTGTGTGAAACCATGGTGAAGAGGTGATTCAGATGTCTAGTTTGTGTTAATCAATCCTGATTGCAGAGGGGAGGGCGCCAAGGGCACACACCAACATTGCCAGCATGCCCAGGAACAGAGGTGGAATATTTATGACTCATTGCATATTGAACGGCGAGGCATTATGGGAGTTACTGTCCAACAACATCTGGAGTGCTTTGGGTTCCCCACTCAGGAACTTCCTCATGTGACCCCCATCTGTTAGAAAGGGAAGGGTACTGAGTTCAACATGGATGCTGATCTCCTTACTACGCAACCCTTCCATAATTGTAGTGATGAGGAGGCCGATCTTTTTGCTGGTGGCACCAATGTTATGGAATGCACTCCCTGCTGAAATATGAGAGACCCCTCCATTTGCCTTAGAATTCCGACAGCTATTGAAAATGTACCACTTTACATCTGTATGCCCTTGATCTCTTGACCCAACTGTCTTTTTTTTAATGAAAACGTCAATGGGATTGTTTTATGGCATATTTTAATTATGGATGTTGATATATTTTATGTTTTAATGGGATTTCCTTATTGTGGATTTTAGTTATGGATTTAATGCTTGTGTAATTGGTTTGTATCTAAGGCAAAATACGTAAATGACTCCTGGACGGTTAAGTTCAGTCAAAGGTGACCATGGGGTTGCAGCACTCATCTCGATTTGAGGTCAATGGAGCCAGTGTTTGTCCACAGACAGCTTTCTGGATCATGTGGCCAGCATGAGTAAACCGCTTCCGGTGCAACGGAACACCATGACGAGTGCCAGAGTGCACGGAAACACTGTTTACCTTCCTGCCACAGCGGTACCTATTTATCTACTTGCACTGGTATGCTTTCGAACTGCTAAGTTGACAGAAGCTGGGACAGAGCAACAGGAGCTCATCTCATCGCACATATTCAAACTGCTGACCTTCCTATCAACAAGCCCAAGAGCCTAAGTGGTTTAGACCACAATGCCACCCGCTATCTGGTGATGAGGCTAATGCTTGTCTCTTCAGCCTTGCCAAAGCATTGCTTGCACTATCTTTTGAGGACATGTTGTTATCTATAGGAAGGCTTATAGATCCATATGGCGGAAACCTGGAAGGATAGCACCAAGGAAAGTGGAGAATGCGGCAGTTGAAAACTGTAGGACAAATTCTGTAGGCTAGTTTGTGAAAGTAGATTGGCTCAGATCAAATAGATAGCTTCAGACAAAGAGAGAACAAACAACTGGGAAAGAGGTAAAATAACTTGCATTTCTCTGATGTTAATCTTAAGGGATTTAAAAATATATAATTTGTCAAAGGGCTTATATCCAAAGAAGCTGTAAAAATTCAGGTCTTCTCAGCAAAAAGAGCCATTGAGATGTACAACATGGTGTCCATGACTAAAAAATCTAACAATGCATAAAAACATTTCTAGTGCAGTTCCTAATTGTTTGACCTCTTTGTGTGAAGCCAAAATTCAGCAATCAAGATTCTTTCTTCACATGAATGGAAAGAAGGCAAAAGGAACTATATAAAGGTGTGTGTGTGTTGTGCTTATTTCTATGTAGATTTAGTACTAGAAATTAAACAACTAATGCAGCACAATAGGTTACATGCTAAAAATCTATTCAGGGGTGAGGCTGTGCTTGTTGGTCTTGCCTGACTGACCCTTTACCACACCTGCTGTACATGTGGGCAGGCATGCTTGAAGAGGAGAGCCTGATCAACATATAGACCTCCTTTCATGCAATTCTAACTCATGCAGAGAGTCCATGCAATGTGTGTTGATAATAAGTAGGCTAAAGTAACAGAATCAATAGCTGAAATGCATAATAGCTCTACAATCATAAGAAGAGGGGGAAAGAAGAAGCTGGGCTTACTAAGTCAACTTTAAAACAGTACAGCGCATCATCAGAGATCTACAACCTCTCCTAGACAATGACAGTTCTCTTTCTCAAGCTCTG
This sequence comes from Zootoca vivipara, assembly GCF_963506605.1. NCBI lineage: Eukaryota > Metazoa > Chordata > Lepidosauria > Squamata > Lacertidae > Zootoca > Zootoca vivipara. The sequence continues at coordinate 36,365,303 of NC_083276.1, forward strand.
GGAGGAAGACTTTTCATTGCCTACAGACAGCCACCCAAACTTAAACAACTCCTCACCCACAATAATACCACCACCAGACTTAACATGGACACTGGTACCAGAGCCTGCAATAAGCCCAGGTGCCAACTTTGCTGCCACATACACCCAGACAACACCATTACTGGCCTCATCAACATCAAACATACCATCTCAGGACTATTTAATTGCTCATCTTCTAACATTGTGTATGCCATCAAATGCCAACAGTGCCCTTCAACTCTCTATATTGGACAAACAGGCCAAACCCTACGCCAAAGGATAAATGGACATAAATCTGACATCAGGAATCACAAGACAGAGAAAGCAGTAGGAGAACACTTCAATTTCCCAGGACATTCTATACAAGATCTCTAAGTAGCTATCTTATTACAGAAAAAATTTCAGAAACAGACTAGAAAGAGAAGTTGCTTAATTGAAACTCCAAGGTTAAAACCATGGAGAGACCTGGTCTGAATAAGGACATTGGATTCTTATCTCATTATACATGATAAAGCTATCTTTAGCCATCTCACCCCTTGCTTTTTCCTGCAATACAAATTGCAGTCATTAACAGTCGTCAACAGGTTTACCACCCTTCTGAGTAATACCCCTCCCCACCCTCTGACTATACATAAGGGTCTGGTGACTTCTGTTTCAGTGTATCTGAAGAAGTGTGCATGCACACGAAAGCTCATACCTATGACAAACTTAGTTGGTCTCTACTGGAAGGAATTTTTTTATTTTTTGTTTCGACTAAGTCAACTTTTCTATTTTGAAAATATTTCATTTTTATTTTACAGCAGTTGATGACCTTCAGCAACAATTAATGTAGATTTTTTTAATTCTCTAAAGTAATGCAAAGTAAAAAAATTCAACCCCAGAGCTTTGTTTATATTTTGCATGTTTGCCATTTTTCCTTGGCAACCCTGGAAAGAATGAAGAAGTATTCTCTACTTAAATGCATTATCTTTCTCTTTGCATATAAATTAAAACCTTTTAAAAATAAAATGTAGGAGGAAGTGAATTTTATTGCACTTTGCTTAACAGAGAAGTCATAAATAGTTTTATATATACAAAGGGTCTGGACTTGTGTATTCTAACTAGAAAATATTTCACTTTTAAAATAATAAATAAATAAAAGATTGCATTGTGTCATTTGGATTCCGCAAAAGGTCAGTACAAATGTTATGAGATGACACAGGATGGATCCAGACAGCTATATTCATCATTTTTTGACTGCAGTATTAAGTGATGGACTGCAGGTGTAAAGGAGCCATCGGAGACCTAAAAATCTTGACCTAGTAGAAACTTTTGTGAATGCAATGAATCACTGCATCTGTGAAAAGACCACTTGCAGAAGTTTTGTTTGTCATCTTGAACCCTGTTCCAGGGTTCTCAACCACAGAGAGCAGATTTTCATGGGTCTAAAAGGGTCTATAAAGAACAGCTGAGACCCAAAAGTGCCAGATTACAATAATAAAATGACACTCACAAACTCTAGATCCAACCCATTGGTTTATTCATGACATCTCATTTATATATTAATTTATTTAGGGTTTCTCTCTCTCTCTCTCTCTCTCTCTCTCTCTCTCTCTCTCTCTCTCTCTCTCTCTCTTTTAAGGCAATAATTGTCTTCCAAAGGAATTCACAGCAATTAAAAGTGGCTGTTACAAATAATTACAGTGCAATGTTATGAGGGAATTCTACCTGGGACAAAATAAGACAGGCTTTCAATCAGAAACCTATAAGTAAGCGAGTGGAGGAAAAAGATTGAGGGGAGATTTCATCATCAGATCAAATGCTTCATTATCTTCTGCAGAGAATTCAAGTGACATATCAGCTCATTGGAGATGTCTCAGTCACCTGGGGTCTGAGTGATCCCCCTACTTGCTTTCCACCTTTTTGTGCCATGTCTTAATTTTCTAGAGTGCATGGAAGGTATTGGTTCTGTTGCTACATTGCTTCAGCCTCCCCCCTGCTTGTTTGTATTATTAGAGCCTGGATTGCACAGGCTAAACCTGGTGGGTTTGAAGAATAAATTCTCCTTCTTTTGAGAACAGGGGTGGTCCTGGCATTATTTGGTTCATTACAGTTCTACTGGTGCTTCTGGGTGCTCCCTGATTGGCACTGACCCATGGTAGGACCTTCTGGGCTGTGGCTTCCCATCTTTTGAATGCCCTGTTGTCTTCATTCTTAGCATTCAGGATGAAGTTGAAAACATTCCTCTTCACCCAGAAGTTGTTAGTTGAAAGAGAACGGTCCCAGGCAACCTTGACATGCGAGGATATGTGACTGTTTTTGAAATTGTCTTTATTTTATTTTATAAATCTTTAAAACAAATTTATTGTTTTACAGTTTGCTGCCCTGGGCTCCTTTGTGAGCAAGGGTGACATAGAAATTTAGAACTGTATCCAACATAGCACATTGCCAACTTTCCATCAGCACAAGCATTCCTGCTTGCACAATGGAACCTTCTCCCCTTCTCTTCCCTCTGCATACCCCTCAATCTGTTCTAGGGGGTTCCCCCCAATCTAGAACAGATTTGGAGAGAAAACAGATTTGGAGAGAAAACAGGGATAAGGAGTACAGGGAAAGTCCTGCTGCACAAGCAGAAATCCTTGCACTGACCTGATGCTTTAGTTGAATATCGTATAAATAGATATATGGTAAATTATATGGTGTTGGACTAGTTGACTCTCAGGGTGCCTTCAAACGCTACAATTCTATGATTCTACGACACATGGATGCTGTGTAGATAGTTTCTTCACCAACTGAAACATGGAGCTGTGGAACCATTTTTAAGAAGTTAATATTCTACTGCTCAGCTGTTCAGGATTAGGGGACAGGATTCATCTCCGCTTTGCTCCTCATTCTCTACCAAACAACCGATCAGCAGGCTTTTAGCCTTTCTGAAAGGGGCCTCTGTACAGCTCCACCAGCTCCACACAGACTGTTTTGGTGCAGGGATCTCTGATTGAAATGCTAAGCTAGATTTATCAACATTACTTCTAGGTCTTGATCCCACCATTTCAAGATCAAAGATCAAAGATAGAGACTTCATCTCCCAGGCACCTCAACCACTCTTATTTAAATGAAAGAAAAGAAAAGGAAGGAAGGGAATGAATTCGGCATTTGGGGGTTAGAATAGCCACCAGGTGGCACTCCTAAAGTTTATTAAAATAAACTAGAAAGAACTTGAAAGACTGGAGGGGGTGCGCACTGCATGTGATAATTAACTCACATGATTTGATAGAGCTTTGCTGTACAAGGCTGCAGACATTCCTTCCCAGTGTTCACTGCAGATTACAAAAGTCCAGATGTGGGAATATTACATATGTTAGATTGACCTAAGCATAATTTTTAAGGTTCAAAGGTTAAAATCAGCAGTTACATAAAGAATGGGAATGATCACTTTAATCTAAAAGAACCTCCCCCCCCCTAGCAAAACTGCAGATTATATAAACCAAAGAACAGTAAGGGAGCAGGAATTGACACTTTCTTGGTCCTAGTTTTTAACATTTCCCTCTTAACCCGGTAAGGTCTCTTGGTTCCCATTTTGGTCGGTACAGTTTTTGAAGGTAAAAATTTCAAGTCATGACATTCTTGAGAAAACCTCTGGATAGTAGACTTCTCTAGTGTATGGCCTCATTTTACAGCAGATGGAATTCAGTGGTCTAGTACAATTTATGTGCCTTGTGAATATTGCTGATTTCTTTGCCTTCTTTTGCCCCTTTTTCTGGGTTTATATCTTGCTTCTCAACCACTAGATTCTCAAAGTGGCACCCAATTCTTTATACCTAGTTGCAGTGCTTTCTGGGGGGGTGCAGGGGTACCCCAAACATTTTGTGAATATAACAGGAGAAGAAATGATTTTTTTAAATAAAAAAATTAGTTTCTTCTCTAGCACGGTGAATCATCAGTTCCATTGCTACCCCCGATGGCGGCCTCATTTCCTGTCATGGTGTTTCCTGAGTCTCAGATGGAACGAGAGTACCCCTAAACATTAAAAAAAATAGCACTGCCTAGTTGTAATGAGTTTGCCCAAATTCCATTACTTTGGACCTCAAATGGCTTATGGTACAACCAGGGATGACTTGTCCCCTTCCACCCCACACCCACACCCTGCCAAAGACTTGTTTACCAGGTTTATGCAATTGTGGTTTCTGGGTTCTGGTGAAATCTTGTGAGAGGTCTTGAAGATCTCACCAGAACCTGGAAGCAGCAGGAGACAGGCGGTGGCGGGGGGGGGGGGGCTGGCCTTCCACCAGGGGAGAAATGAGAAGAAGAAGAAGAAGAAGAAGAAGAAGAAGAAGAAGAAGAAGAAGAAGAAGAAGAAGAAGAAGAAGAAGCCAAGAGTTTGACAGAAATCCTCATGGCTCCTTCTCCTCACTTCTTCAGCAGCAAGGGAGGGTGGGGTACTTGCCAAGGCACCACTGCTTGGGATTCTGCCGCCCAAGGCAGCTTCCTCAGTCCACCTCATGGGCAGCCTGGCCCTGAGTGCAGCTTCTGTACCTTCCCTCCTGTATGTCTTGCAAGTTTCCCTCTACCACCATATTGTAACCACTTAAGCTAGAGGTGAGGAACTTTTAAAAGCTCGAGGACCTGTTTCTCTGTGGCCAACCTTCTGGGCACCCCCCATGGGTAGGACCAGAGATCAATGTGAGCAGAACAGCAGGTGTGAAACTTATGTTTTGTAGTCCAGCCACACAAAGTCAGAGGTTTCTATACTCTCTTTCTCCCTCTCTCTCCCCCTCCAGCCGTTATCCAAGCAAGCAGAGGGCATTATCACAATTCAGGGTCATTTTCCAAAAGCCACCCAAGAGGGCTTGGAGCGGGGATGGTGAGGGGGGCGGCCTGGACAATAGCCTAGGAGAGTCCAGGGGGCAGAGAGAGGGGTGTGGAGTGCTGCATTTCTCACCCTGAGGTTTCCCACCTCTGAATTAAACAAAACCAACATTACCAGTTCCAAAACACTATTCCCAAACATAGTTTCAATGTCCCCAAACTGATGGTGATGGCCTTTTAGCTCTTCCAAACTGATTATACAGTCTCTGTAAAGCTCCACAATCATTCTCTTTAGCAAGGTTAATTCTTTACCAAAAAGATTAGGGAGAAAGGAATTTGTAGCATAAGTGATTATGTTTCTCAATGGAGGCTTATATTGCTCACGAAGAAGCAATACCATGCCAATGATATATAAAAAAGATACTTTATTTCCATAGATAAAACCCAGAGCAAGCTGAAACCTTGATTATTGTTCTGGCAGCTTTCTCATGTGTATTTACTATACTATTAAAACCCAAGAGATGCTTCAGCCACATTACTGCCAGAAATTGTGAAATTAACTGTGTATATCCAAGGAAATTCTTCCTTCCTCTCAACAGTACATTAATTTTTCACCTTCTCCTTCTGAAACCAGCAGACTTTTGAACATTAATATTCTCAGTGCAACAAATCAGCTTCGATTGCATGCTGTCTGTGTTGCCCTTCATCACAAACAGTAAGCTGGATTTTTGGCTGAGAATATTTTAAGAGCTTTATGCTTTCCTTGTTTCTTTTCATCACGGTAGTGATATAACCACTTTCATAGAATCATAGAGTTGGAAGAGACCACAAGGGCCATCCAGTCCAACCCCCTGCCAAGCAGGAAACACCATCAAAGCATTCTTGACATATGCCTGTCAAGCCTCTGCTTAAAGACCTCTAAAGAAGGAGACTCCACCACACTCCTTGGTAGCAACTTCCACTGCCGAACAGCTCTTACTGTCAGGAAGTTCTTCCTAAGGTTTAGGTGGAATCTTCTTTCTTGTAGTTTGAATCCATTGCTCCGTGTCCGCTTCTCTGGAGCAGCAGAAAAAAACCTTTCTTCCTCCTCTATATGACATCCCTTTATATATTTGAACATGGCTATCATATCACCCCTTAACTTTCTCTTCTCCAGGCTAAACATACCCAGCTCCCTAAGCCATTCCTCATAAGGCATCGTTTCCAGGCCATGGACCATTTTGGTTGCCCTCTTCTGGATACGTTCCAGCTTGTCAATATCCTTCTTTAACTGTGGTGCCCAGAACTGGACACAGTACTCCAGGTGAGGTCTGACCAGAGCAGAATACAGTGGTACTATCACTTCCCTTTATCTACTTGATTCAAGTAACATAAAGGTCATCTTCAGACATCAGCAAAATGGGGGGGCATTGGACCACGTGCACCCCAACATCTCTGTTTATGCAGGCCCAACCTCCTCCATCCCCAGCCTTTCTAGGTTGACCAGGAAAGTTGGGACTCCTAACCTAAGCACCTTGAGCTGAACATGTTTAGAAGTATCCTCACAGTTAATCCATCTCCAACTTAATGGACAACACATCTTTTGGAGGCGGGACAGTTCCCGGTTCAAAAGAGGAGGGGATAGCCGTTTGGAGAGGGAGAGGGGAGTGTAGGGACAAAGGAGGGAAGGAGAAGGGTGTGAAGTGAGGTCAGTGGTGGTTTAGGTTAGGCTTAGGTTAACTTGGAGTTAAAGTTTGACAAAGTTAGTGTGCAACTGTAACTAAGTTTGTAACCTTATGAATTGTTAAGAAAAGAAAAAAACACTATGTTCCAGCAGCGTATCAAAACTCACAGAGGTGGAGACTCAGAAGAGGGCAAAACTTACCTCAGGGAAAAGGGGGATAGTTTGTGTCCTAGAGTCACACAAAAGGGGCAATAGGATGAAAACCTAGAGTGCCACAAATTTGCCAAGGTGAAAAGGCAAACAGATACAGTGGGGATCCTAGCTGGGGGGGGGGGTGCCTTTACTGTAGGCAAGAGGTTTTTCATTTAAGTAGCCCTGAGTTTTTATGAGATCAGGCCATGAAAGCTGGAATTAGACTCTCATTACTAAGAAGCCCAGAAGTAGTGAGGGGTTTATTTTAAGGTGAAAGGAGCTGAGTGGGGGATTGCTCCACCCCCTGGACCCCTTCGTCTCATAATTTATTGACAGCATCGGAGTATTCATTGCAGAAGCTCTCCCCAATCTTGATCAGCCTTAGGCTGCCTCAAGGAGCTACTTTGTAAGCTTACTGCTATTTTGAAAAAAAAAATACCATTGGGATTGTTGATGCATGATTAAAATAGTATTTTGGGCCCCCCCCCCCCCAGAATATTACAGATTCTTTGTTCCCAATAGTAAGAGATGGGTTTTCTCCTTCCCCGTAAAGTTTTAATTTTGAATTTTCTGTGGTGGGCGATGTAGTATTTATTGCTATCAATCTTATTGCATTTTAGCTGCTTATTTTTCATATTATTGGTAGCCAGCTTGAAAGTCTTATGGGTTGCAAGGGCTAATGCTTTGTTTATTTATGTCATTGAAATATTTATCATCCACTTTCAAGGAGTACATCAAGGCAATGTACAACATACGAAATATAATAACATCACTAAAAGTATCCATAAAAACATAATTAGAAGCATCAATAAAATATCAGCAGATATTGGCTGGTGAGAATGAGAAATTCATAGTGTGAAGGACTGTTTAATCAAGACAGTAACTTTAATACTTAAATTAACAAAGGAAGGCTGTAATCCTAAACTTTCTTACTGCAGGGTAAATTAATTGAACAACACTGAAACTTTTGAAGAAACTTTCTTAGGATTATGTTGGAAGTAGGAATGGGTAAATCTGTTAGTTTCAGTTACTCTGTTTCTCATTTTTCCAAACTTGCATTCAGTTCTCCACATTGCTGCATCGGCTTGAGATTATTATTATTGTTGTTGTTGTTATTATTATTTAGGTCCTTGTGAAAATTATTCAGCAATTTGTGTGCTAATTTCTCCTTACATTCACATTTATGTGTGCAATTTTGCCCAATATTCTTGCAAAGCAATTTCCCTGAATATAATATATTTTTGCACATTCATTTCACTAATATATGCAACTGTGTGTATACTTTACCCTCATGAGTGCATGTTTGCTTACTTGGCTAGAGGATTGCACAGCAAAATTCAGAGAAATGTGGATTCTGAAGCATGGCTGTGTCTTGGTTCATCTATTGCTCAGGCGAGTGCGAATTAGGTAGATTTGCCTTCAAGTGCAAACTGAATCAAATTTCTGCCCCATCTCTAGTTGCAGGTAAATGATTCATAGTGATCAATGGATGAGAGACTTCTCCACTGCCTATCTGCTTCTGTAGATTTCAACATTTTCCTTAAATGATTTCCTTGTATCTATTATCCAATGCTTTAATATGTATTTTGTATGATTTTTGAAATATTGAGCTATTCAAAATATTCATATTTTGATATTTATTTAATATTTGAATGTTTATAAATAGCTTAATTTTTTAAAAAGAAATCATAGTAGTGTGCAACTGAGATACGGTATGTATCATGTGGTGTCTTATTTCACCATTTGCTAGATATTTTAGAGTAATGATTATATTTAAATTCCATATAATATTCCTTAAAGAATGAATAGCCAGGTTCAGGAACTGATGTTCTTCAACACCTATGTTAGCAACAGAATAACTTTCCTGAATATGACAGCAGATGGTAGACTGTGGATTTCAATGACCCCATATATTAATGCAATAAACATCAACTAATTGAACATGAAGACACCTAGGCTATTGCCCATCTCTTTCACATGATGGTTTTCTATTTGTAAAGGGAGGCTTACTTTTTCAATGAGGACTATTCAACAGCATAATCACCCACCTACAATATAAAGTGGACCACTCCAGGAAAGACATATCACATTATTCTGCTGCATGAGTAGGTCAACAATCATCCACCAAGGACCCCCCTTGTTCTGTTCCCAAGCAGAAAACATTTCAAGAACAGAAAACTGTTCCCAAGCATTATTAATGCTTTCCCAATCTGCATCTGTACCGGTATGGTTTTTAAGACGTTTCATCACTTTTGGTTGCCACCATAGTAGTGTTCACATACATTTAGACTTATATCAGACAGAACTAAATGCAGATTGTTACATGCACACACCCTAATCTCTGAGTGCCAAGAGACTTCATGGGTGCTGGCTCATACTTCTAATTTGGTTTCCTTGGAATAAAGGTTACTGGAGGCTGTGATTTCTCTGTGATATATGGATTTATTTACAAATATACCGTATTCTGGGTGATCTTATGACGGATATGATTAGAGTATTCACACTCCAGAAGATCTTGCTGCCCCATTAGGTTTAAAGTGATGTGACCTCCATTCAGGAGAGGAAGGGGTGACCTGCCCCCTGCTTCTGGAAGCATCACCAGCTAGTTGTTTCTATGGCAACATGCCTATATTTGATTAACCTTTTAGGCAGGTAAAAAGGATGCTCAACAAACTTGGTCAGCTGCAGCAGTTTCTTCTACAATTGAATCACATCTTACAGATTTAAAACCACAGACTTAGGAGGGACCCAATGTTGACATCCGATCGCACAAACCCAATCCTATAACAATATAGCAAGCTGACCATATATTTCCAGTTAGAAAAAATATATAATGTATTTCATTAAGCTACGAGCATTTCTTCTTCTTCTTCTTCTTCTTCTTCTTCTTCTTCTTCTTCTTCTTCTTCTTCTTCTTCTTCATCCTCCTCCTCCTCCCCCTCCTCCCCCCTCCTCCTCCTTTAAAAAATTCAAAATTGGTAATCTGATCTTGATTGGTAACCTTTGAAATGTAGTGAAGTGCCCATTCACAGAAAATGAAAAATGATTCCATAGCTTGCAGCATTGTATAGAACCGCAAAGTGACATAAATCTGTTCTTCACTGTGTTCTGAGTGTGAGCATTTTCACCCCTCCCATTCTGAAAATCTGGTGATATCTGCTGTTGGGAGGGAACAGTTAGGAATTGTTACTTTGTTGTTTTTCATTCCTGACTCTGCTCTCTGCTGTGTGCTGTGTGCAGTTTAATATCTTCTGTAGACAAGATGGCTAAGTGAGAGGCTGTAACACTCACAAAGCCAGATCTGTAAATATGCAGTAGTTAATAGAAATAAATGAGGAATGTTTTGAAACCTCTACAAATGCTTCTGCTGTTCACTGCTGATTTGGTGCTCATAAAGCCCAGTTATGAGTCCATGATTCCCGGGTGTATGCTGAAGGTGTTCCAGATGTCCTGCCCAGGCATAGGGGCCTAAGAAGACCTGGACAGATCCTGGCATTTACCCACATATGGTAGCAGGCGGATGGTTGCTGGTAGCAGACTGGTGGTTGCAGATGGCTATTGATGGTTGGATAATTGGATGTTTCTGATCCATTTCCATCTGATGCTGCACATCGGAGTTGAGCTGTGAGCTGAAGCTGTTTTTCAAGCTGCTGTTTGATTTACAGAAAGGTATGTTGCTGGCTGCCAGGAAGACAGCAGAGACGCTTTTCCAGTTTGCCTGTTAATTGTGCTGAGTGGGGAGAGAAGTTGCTGAGAGAGTCAAGAGTATTTGGGGTGCATGAAGGGAAGTGTCTTGCTGTTAACTAAACACAGGCATGGCTTCTGCACATTCTGGCCAGATGTCTCTATCTTTTCCTCTCCTTACACCAGAGACCTATCCTACATGGCAGGTCAAAATGAAAGCACTTTTACAAAGGGAAAAGCTTTACCATATTATAGAAGATGACCCCCCTAATGAGGATGATGATGGATGGCCAGCGTGGCATGAGGCAGACATGAGAGCCAGGGGGACAATTATTCTGAGTGTCCAGGACCAGTTGTTGGTCAACTTGGAGAACCAGCAGACTGCACGGGCTGTTTGGAATAAACTTCGAGATATGCATCTAAGACAAAATGCAGGATCCAGTGTGCTTTTCTTTAAAAAGCTGTGTAGGCTGGAATTGCAGAAAGATGGTGATTTGCCCAGCCATCTAGCCCAATTAAAACGTCTCAGACAGGATCTTGTCCAGCGAGACTTAAATATTTCAGAAGCTGTTTTTGCAATGCTTATCATAAACAGTTTGGATGAATCTTATGATGCTGTAGCTGCTCAATTGTCGTCTTTGCCCAATGACCGTCTAACAGAAGATTATGTGTCTAGCGTGCTCTTGAATGAGTGGGATCGCAGACAGACTGCTAGAGAAAGCAGGGACAAGGCTGTTGGAAATGCCTACAAGCCTTCAACAGGGGAAAGTGAAAGTGTTGCAAAAGCTCTTAAAATGCGCCGCTGTTTTTCTTGCGGAGAGGTCGGCCATTTTAAAAATCAGTGTAAAAACTCTTCAAAGAAGAAGGGCAACTTCAAAGGCAAAGGGGGAGGAGGCCGAAAACCCCAAGGGCCAGCTGCATCAAAGGCTTTGATTTCACGCAGTTCTAATCAACTCACACGTTCTGTTTTTGTTGTCGACTCAGGAGCCACAAGGCACGTGGCCAATGATAAAAATCTCTTTCTTCATCTTGAGAAACAGGGAGGAGCAATTCATCAAGCGGATGGAACGACTATTAAAAGTTTGGCTCAGGGAACGGTTTCTTTGCAGAGCCTTAATGCAACAGTTAAAAATGTTATGTATGCTCCTCATTTGCAGGATAATCTCTTGAGTGTTTCTCAGCTAGACGCTCAAGGATTTAAAGTGGTGTTTGCAAACTCTCGGTGTGAAATTCTTCGAGACAACAAACTCATTCTTTATGCTAAGTGTGTTGATGGTTTATATGTATTGCCTTTTGTTACAGGTACAGCTGCTGGAGCAACTAAAGAAACTGAAAAGGCGTGCTGTAATATATCAGTAGATAAGAATGAGAAATTGCATAACCATTGTATTCATGATTATCATCGTTTGTTTGGTCATTTGCATTTCCAGGCAGTAGGTAAAATGCAAAATATGGTTGAGGGCATGAAAGTTCAAAAGTGTCCTTATCATATGAAATGTGTCTCATGTGCAGAGAACAAAATTAAGCAAGCTCCCAAAGGTACAAAATCTGGGAGGGAGGTTAAGAAACCTTATGAGATTGTGCATGCAGACTTGGTTGGACCTCTAGCGCTCTCTAGAGGAAACTCATGTTATTTTTTGGTTCTGATAGATGCCTATTCTAGATATGTTTGGGTCTATATGTTACAAAAGAAGTCTGAAGCCTTCTCTAAGTTTCAAAAATTTTGTGCATGGCTCAGGAATGTTCACGATGAGCATGTACGTTGTCTTTTCACTGACAGGGGTGGAGAATTTTGTTCAGAACAGTTTGAAAACTTTACTGCAGAACAGGGAATAGAGCACATGACTGCCACGCCCAGATCTCCATGGCAGAATGGTTTATGTGAAAGAGTAAACCAGACCTTGCAACAAGGAATTAAAACTCTGTTGCATGATTCAGGCCTACCCAACCCCTTTTGGGCTGAAGCTCTATCGTGTTTCACCTATATTTACAACCGCAGATATCAATCAGCCATTGATTGCACCCCATACGAAATGCTGTTCAAAAGGAAACCGTTTGTAAAACATTTAAAAATTTTCGGTTCTGAAGTTTGGGTGCACACTCTGCAAGGTGACAAACTGAGCAAATCTGGTCAACATGGCATTTTTCTAGGTTATGAAAAAGGTTCTTATCGTGTGCTGATGACAGACACAAACACAATTAGGCTGACCAGAAGCATGGATTGTAATCCAAAATGGGACAAAGTTGGCATTTTTCAATGTCATCCCATTTCAGATGATGAGGTGGTGAAACCAATTAACAAAGAGGCAAAACCTGTAATTGATGCTGATGGTAGCACAGATTCTGACACTGATACAGATGATCAGAATGAAAAGACCTCTTTTAAGAAATCAGATGGGTCTGACACTGATCTAGAGGTAGAATCTTTGCCAGATACAGGTCACCATTCTCCCAAGGAGGAGGAACCAGACCCAGAGGATCCCAGAGTATTGCGTAGATCTGAGAGAACTACCAAGGGACAAGCACCTAAACGATTTTCTAAAGAATTTGCTAAAGCTGCTATTTCAGATATGGCTGCCACTAGCAATCCAAACTCAGTTTTTGAACCAACTAACTACAAAGAGGTTCAAAATTTACCTGAAAAAGATGCCGAACCTTGGCTTAATGCCATGAAAGCTGAATTGAATTCCCTAAAGCAAAATGACACGTGGGAATTGGTTCCAGTAGAACCAGGCATGAAACTTGTAGACAGCAGGTGGATTTACAAAACCAAGACTGATCAGACTGGTAAAGTGGTCAGATATAAAGCCAGATTAGTTGCACGTGGTTTTTCTCAAGTTCCTGATCAGGACTATCATGAGACATATTCACCGACAGTCAAATTTGAGACAGTTAGGCTGTTGATGAAAATTGCTGCAGAAGAGGGCATGACCATATCTCATCACGACGTTAATACTGCGTTTTTGTACGGAATTCTCAATGAGAGTATTTACATGTCACCGCCAGACGGAGTGCAGATAAAAAAGGGAATGGTGTGTAAATTAAAAAAATCCCTGTATGGTCTAAAACAAAGTGCTCGATGCTGGCACACTAAGCTGACAGAAGTGCTGTTTTCCTTAGGTTTCCAGCAAGGAAAGGCTGATTCTTGTGTTTTTGTTAAAGAATCTAACCAGCACAAATTGTACTGCATTTGTTTTGTGGATGATATTTTGTTTTTCTGGAAGGATGCAAATATTTACAAAACCACTCTTGCAAAACTGCAAAAGCATTTTGATATGAAAGACCTAGGGGAAGTCAGCAATTATCTCTCACTGGAAGTAGAGAGAAATAAGCAAGGTGATGTTTTGCTGCATCAATCACGTAAGATCAATGATGTGATTGAAAAATTAAATCTGACAGATGCCAATTCTGTAGACACCCCCATGGTCACAGGGTACCAACATGATACTAATGCTAATGTTTTTCCTGACACTACATTGTTCAGAAGTGTTTTGGGTAAACTTAGTTTTATAGCAAGGTGCACAAGACCAGACATTGCTGTTAGCGTAAATTTGCTCAGCAGATATGTAAATCAACCTACAGTGCAAGACTGGAAGGCACTGAAACGCATAGTTAGGTATTTAAAAGGCACTATGCATTACAGGTTGAAGCTTACTAGCCAAAAATCTGGAGGTCTTGAGATCTATGCCGATGCCAGTTTTGGTAGTGATACAACTGATGGCAAGAGCACCTCAGGTGTGTGTTATTTGTACAATCAGTGCCTATTTGATTGGTCTTGTAAGAAACAGGCAACAATAAGCATGAGTTCATGTGAAGCAGAACTCAACGCTTTAAATTTTTCCCTCATGAATGTAGAGTGGTTGTTGCAACTATGTGAGGATATGAGAGTAAAAATTTGTTGTCCAGTTCAAGTTTATCAGGACAACAAAGCCTGCATAGAACTAATCCATTCAGAAGGGTGCAAGCAAAGAACAAAACATTTGCTAATCAAATTGCACCGTGCCAGAGAATGCATTCAGAAAGGAGTTGTAAAAGTCTCATATATGCCAGGGAAAGAAATACCTGCTGATGCTTTGACTAAAGCTGTTAATAAGGAACAACTTGGTATATATGTAAAGAAATTGCTTTTGTGCTAGATTTTCATAATGGTCAGAATGAAAAGGGGGAGGTTGTGAGCATTTTCACCCCTCCCATTCTGAAAATCTGGTGATATCTGCTGTTGGGAGGGAACAGTTAGGAATTGTTACTTTGTTGTTTTTCATTCCTGACTCTGCTCTCTGCTGTGTGCTGTGTGCAGTTTAATATCTTCTGTAGACAAGATGGCTAAGTGAGAGGCTGTAACACTCACAAAGCCAGATCTGTAAATATGCAGTAGTTAATAGAAATAAATGAGGAATGTTTTGAAACCTCTACAAATGCTTCTGCTGTTCACTGCTGATTTGGTGCTCATAAAGCCCAGTTATGAGTCCATGATTCCCGGGTGTATGCTGAAGGTGTTCCAGACGTCCTGCCCAGGCATAGGGGCCTAAGAAGACCTGGACAGATCCTGGCATTTACCCACACTGAGATGTCATTTATCTCCATTTTCAATATTCAAAACCAGTTCTAATAGGTTATTCAGTTCTTCTCTTATTGATAGCTCTTCTCAAAAACTGGTTCCCATGATGTTGGTAGTTCTAGTATAATAGGGGCATTATGCATGAAGTATTAGATTTTTCCCTCCAATCATGTATAAATCAAAGGACCTCCAGTGTAAGCACTGAAAGTCATTTTACATCTAAATGAGATGGACTTTTGGAAATCAGTGTTCCTATAGATAATATACTAGCTAATGGCCCATCTACAGGACAGACAAGTAGTGTCATCAAACCACTGACAGGTTAAGGGAAGTCCACCAGATAGGTTCATTTAAATCAAATAAAGAAAATAGTTCATCCCATGAATGTTTTAAATGAAGTGATTCCATATAGATTTTATTCAGTCTTCAGAAGAAACGTGTATAAGCTATATTTTTAAAAGAATCAACTGTGTCCTATTTAAGATCTATCCAAAATTCAACTTACGATTCAGCACTGTGATGAGCTTGTTGTATAATAAGATGTTAAAGCATTTCCAATATATGGTTCCACGGGTCTTTCATTTATTCATCACCTTCATTATGACAAATCCCTGTGATCAGTATTTTAGTCAAGTGAATAAACAGCAAAATTACGTATACTGTGCTGTGTCATGAAAATGGTGTCTCTGCATACAAGACAAATGAAAAGAACTCCTGTCCATTCAGCAGAATCTGTGAATAAATAATAGAACAGAAATTAAAAACCGGGCTTTTGGAAACCAGTGATCCTGATCCAACTAGTTTTATTTAGATCAGGATCACTGATTCCAGAAGCTAACTTCTCAATAGTACGCTAAATAATGACACATCTGTGGGCCTCCCACTATCTGTCTGTCCTACAGATGGTTCATTAACTATGGTATTTTCTATAAGGCACACTTGTAGAGACTGTGAGTGCCATTGTCAAATTACACTGTTGATGATCCTGCATTCCTGTCACCCTCTCCATTTTACTTTCTACTTCTCTCTCTGTTGGCACATTTATCTTGGTGTCGATGGCTGACCTGCTCCGGTTTCATAGCAGGCCTGTGTTGCTTTTGCAGGACTGCCTTGCCGTGGTGAAGGGGCTTAAATAACTTAGAGAAGTTATGTTTTGACCAAACGTGATCCACCTGGAGAAGGAATTGGCAAGCCACTCCAGTATCCCTGCCAAGAAAACTCTATGGACAAAGACAACAGGCATATAAAAGTTATGACGCTGGAAGATGAGCCCCTCAGATCGGAAGGCGTCCAACATGCTACTGAGGAAGAGCGGAGGACAAGTACAAGTAGATTCAGAGCTGATGAAGCGGCTGGGCCAAAGCCAAAAGGTCGCTCAGTTACGGATATGCCTGGAAGCGAAAGGAAAGTCCGATGCTGTAAAGAAAAATATTGCATAGGAACCTGGAATGTAAGAACCATGTATAATGGTAAGCTGGATGTGGTCAAAAATGAGATGGCAAGAATAAATATTGACATCCTGGGCATCAGTGAACTAAAATGGAAGGGAATGGGTGAATTCAGTTCGGGTGACTATCATATCTACTACTGTGGGCAAGAATCCCATAAAAGAAATGGAGTGGCCCTCATAGTCAACAAAAGAGTGGCAAAAGCTGTAATGGGATGCAATCTCAAAAATGACAGAATGATCTCGATACGAATCCAAGGCAGACCTTTTAACATCACAGTAATCCAAGTTTATGCACCAACTACCGGTGCTGAAGAAAGTGAAATTGACCAGTTCTATGAAGACTTACATCACCTTCTAGAAATGACACCAAAGAAGGATGTTCTTCTCATTACAGGGGATTGGAATGCTAAAGTAGGGAATCAAGAGATAAAAGGAACAACTGGCAAGTTTGGCCTTGGAGTTCAAAATGAAGCAGGGCAAAGGCTAATAGAGTTCTGTCAAGAGAACAAGCTGGTCATCAAAAACACTCTTTTCCAACAACACAAGAGACGACTCTACACATGGATATCACCAAATGGGCAGCATCGAAATCAGATTGATTATATTCTCTGCAGCCAAAGATGGAGAAGCTCTATACAGTCAGCAAAAACAAGACCTGGAGCTGACTGTAATTCAGATCATCAGCTTCTTATAGCAAAATTCCAGCTTAAACTGAAGAAAGTAGGAAAAACCACTGGGCCAGTAAGATACAATCTAAATCAAATCCCTTATGAATACACAGTGGAAGTGAGGAACAGGTTTAAGGATTTAGATTTGGTGGACAGAATGCCTGAAGAACTATGGATGGAGGCTCGTAACATTATACAGGAGGCAGCAACGAAAACCATCCCAAGGAAAAAGGAAATGCAAGAAAGCAAAATGGCTGTCCAACGAGGCCTTACAAATAGCGGAGGAGAGGAGGCAAGCAAAATGCAAGGGAGATAGGGAAAGATACAGGAAACTGAATGCAGATTTCCAAAAAATAGCAAGGAGAGACAAGAGGGTCTTCTTAAGTGAGCAATGCAAAGAAATAGTGGAAAACAATAGAATGGGGGAAACCAGAGATCTGATCAAGAAAATTGGAGATATGAAAGGAATATTTCGTACAAAGATTACCATAATAAAGGACAAAAGTGTTAAGGACCTAACAGAAGCAGAAGACATCAAGAAGAGGTGGCAAGAATACATAGAGGAATTATACCAGAAAGATATGGAGGTCTCGTACACCTCAGGTAGTGTGGTTGCTGACCTTGAGCCAGACATCTTGGAGAGTGAAGTCAAATGGGCCTTAGAAAGCATTGCTAATAACAAGGCCAGTGGAAGTGATGATATTCCAGCTGAACTATTTAAAATTTTAAAAGATGATGCTGTTAAGGTGCTACACCCAATATGCCAGCAAGTTTGGAAAACTCAGCAATGGCCAGAGGATTGGAGAAGATCAGTCTACATCCCAATCCCAAAGAAGGGCAGTGCCAAAGAATGCTCAAACTACCGCACAATTGTGATCATTTCAGACGCTAGCAAGGTTATGCTTAAAATTCTACAAGGCAGGCTTAGGCAGTATGTGGACCGAGAACTCCCAGAAGTGCAAGCTGGATTTCGAAGGGGCAGAGGAACCAGAGACCAAATAGCAAACATGCGCTGGATCATGGAGAAAGCTAGAGAGTTCCAGAAAAACGTCTACTTCTGCTTCATTGACTATGCAAAAGCCTTTGACTGTGTCGACCACAGCAAACTATGGCAAGTTCTTAAAGAAATGGGAGTGCCTGATCACCTCATCTGTCTCCTGAGAAATCTCTTTGTGGGACAAGAAGCTACAGTTAGAACTGGATATGGAACAACTGATTGGTTCAAAATTGGGAAAGGAGTACGACAAGGTTGTATATTGTCTCCCTGCTTATTTAACTTATATGCAGAATTCATCATGCGAAAGGCTGGACTAGATGAATCCCAAGCAGGAATTAAGATTGCCGGAAGAAATATCAACAACCTCAGGTATAAAGAAGGCTGATCGCCGAAGAATTGATGCTTTTGAATTATGGTGCTGGAGGAGACTCTTGAGAGTCCCATGGACTGCAAGGAGATCAAACCTATCCATTCATAAGGAAATCAGCCCTGAGTGCTCACTGGAAGGACAGATCGTGAAGCTGAGGCTCCAATACTTTGGCCACCTCATGAGAAGAGAAGAATCCTTGGAAAAGACCTTGATGCTGGGAAAGATGGAGGGCACTAGGAGAAGGGGACGACAGAGGATGAGATGGTTGGACAGTGTTCTCGAAGCTACGAACATGAGTTTGACCAAACTGCGGGAGGCAGTGGAAGACAGGAGTGCCTGGCGTGCTATGGTCCATGGGGTCACGAAGAGTCGGACACGACTAAACGACTAAACAACAACAACAAGAAGAATCATAGAGCTGGAAGAGACCACAAGGGCCATCCAGTCCAACCCCCTGCCAAGCAGGAAACACCATCAAAGCATTCTTGACATATGCCTGTCAAGCCTCTGCTTAAAGACCTCCAAAGAACGAGACTCCACCACACTTCTTGGCAGCAAATTCCACTGTCAAACAGCTCTTACTGTCAGGAAGTTCTTCCTGATGTTTAGGTGGAATCTTCTTTCTTGTAGTTTGAATCCATTGCTCCGTGTCCGCTTCTCTGGAGCAGCAGAAAACAATATTTCACCCTCCTCTATATGACATCCTTTTATATATTTGAACATGGCTATCATATCACCCCTCAGCCTTCTCTTCTCCAGGCTAAATATACCCAGCTCCCTAAGCCGTTCCTCATAAGGCATTGTTTCCAAGCCTTTGACCATTTTGGTTGCCCTCTTCTGGACACGTTCCAGCTTGTCAGTATCCTTCTTGAACTGTGGTGCCCAGAACTGGACACAGTACTCCAGGTGAGGTCTGACCAGAGCAGAATACATTGGTACTATTACTTCCCTTGATCTAGATGCTATACTCCTATTGATGCAGCCCAGAATTGCATTGGCTTTTTTAGCTGCTGCATCACACTGTTGACTCATGTCAAGTTTGTGGTCTACCAGGACTCCTACTTCCTTTTCACATGTACTGCTCTCAAGCCAGGTGTCTCCCATCCTGTATTTGTGCCTTTCATTTTGTTTGCCCAAGTGTGGTACTTTACATTTCTCCTTGTTAAAATTCATCTTGTTTGCTTTGGCCCAGTTGTCTAATCTGTTTTTCAGCCTCTATACCATAACATAAGTATCATGTCCAGAAGCCACTAGAGCTGTTGGAGAAATTCAAAAATGGGCTTTTAGACTGGAGGTATCCCTTCCAGAAACCCAGAAATTAAGGATGCAGGCTCCAAGGGGGGAAAATAGGCCTTTATTGAAATACAAATGTGCAAAGGGACAGCCTCCAAAATAAGGAGGGGGAGGTAAACAACCACACCCAAAGCAGTGTTTTTAATACACTTCCATATTACATATGTGATTTCAATTCAATCAAAGGATTCCAGCAATCTTAACAATTTCAACCCAATGTGATCACCCTGAACCAACCCAAATCGGTTGGCTCTTATGATCAGCCCTCATCGTAATAATCATGTGATTACATATAATCATTTTTCAATGTATTTCTTTAGTAAGACTTTGACTAATTTTCCTATTCATTAAACGTCTTCCAATATCCTCTGCCTTCTTCTACAAAACAATTCAATATTAAGCACAATCATTATGCCTAGCCGATTCTCTTTTCATGCATACAGTGGCTACCAACAGTTCATTCAATCTTTTTAGCCTTTTCCATAGTCAGCAATGGGGAAGTCCTATTAGGTCCTTGGAAGATGCCTCTGTAGCCCTATGAGATATTTTCAGATTTTGTTTACATCAACCTTGGACCAATATTGCACATACTATCAAGGTGAACCTTTGCCCTCACACCCACACCCAATGTTGCTGAATTACAACTCCCATCAGCTCCAGCAAGCATGACTAATGGCCAGGAATGATGAGAGTTGCATTCATTGCAGAGAATTGGACTAGATAACCTTCAGAGTCCCTTGCAACTATACAATTTAATGAGTATGGTTGATGCACACAACAGTTATTAATCTGTGTAGGGGTTATGAATGGGGTAAATGAGTATGTTCTGGATGTAGCAACCGAGTAATTTCGTTGTTCCCGCAAGGGGACAATGACAATAAAGATATCTTATATCTTATATCTTATTTCTTCCTTTAGTTTTTGGATCATGTTTCAGGTTCATCTACTATTCTACTATTCCTTATTTCTAGGCAATAACAGTGCTACTTTAAACTTCTAAAAAGGCATACTTTTTGCCTATTCTAAAGATTTCCTAAGCCTAGTTTTAAAACCCTATTAAGAATGAGGTGCTCCTGGGAATCATACTTATATGTCTGTGCAACTGACCCTTTTAAAAATTCATATGTTATTGTAAAATTTCTCCACATGCAATAGAAGACAGAGCTCTTACTGGGTCACAAACTTTTTTTCCTTCCTGCTTTTTAATTCCTATGAGATTTCTTAAACATATTTGCAAGCATTTAAAGATTATGTGAAAGAAATTAAACTTGTACGTGTTGATGTGCATTTTTTTTTTTTTTGCCCCGTGAAGGTAATATTCCTTCCAAAAAGAGAATAAAATGTACTTTCCTATCTAAAATCAATATTAAACTTGTTTAAAGAAATAACAGCCCAAAACAGTATGCAAACCTTGTAAAATCAATTTTCTTTCTATGCCACTGAGTAGATACAGTCTTTTGTAAATAGCACGAGTCGTCCTACAGTTAGTTGGGCTATATAACACAAAATTGAAGTCATTTTAGCGCCAGTCTCATTACTGCAGCTGCATAGCTATGAAGATAAACAATGTTTTTAAAACTGCATTTTTTAGACTAATGAAATTTTGTAGGCAGATTAAGGCCCTGAATGGGTTTGAGCAAAAAAACCATTGGAAATCTCCTCTAGAAATGGAAATACAGATTTTCAAACCTAATGATCACATTTTAAATCCCCAAAGTATCAATCCACAAGGTAAAAGCTTTGCCACAAACGTAGAACAGCGAAATATAAAAGAACTGCATCAATGCGCCTTTCTGGTTTACCGCATTCTAGGTTGAGAGCCATATGAACTGAAGAGCCATAACTCTTTTGATTCAGAATACACCTATTCATATCAGTTGAGTGCTTAGTAGCCTAGGGGATTGATTCTCAGGGTGCAAGAGGTCATGGGTTTAAATCACAGGCATGCCCAGCCAGTTGGACTGATATGGAAAAATAAGTCTATAACTTGGAGACTTTGGAGAGGTGTCACAGTTCAATTCATTAAAAGGGTCCCAAAATTCGGTTACTGGCACTTACATGGCTTGAGGCCTATGCATTTGAAGGACCACCCCTGTCAACCCATGGATTATGATTGAGAGGACCTACTTGTAGTCAGGGGCGTAGCAAGGGGGTGCATTGGGGGCGGGCCACCCCAGGTGACACTCAGCGCCCCCCCCCCACGTCTCCCAAGTCACTGACACATGGCACTTGCGAGCGGCTGGCCCCATAAGGCTGGCCGCCACACGCGAGCAGCAGCCCGAACAGACTGCGCATGTGTGGCATCTTGCGCATGCGCAGTCCATATTGGCTGCCGCACATGCACAGTCCATATGGGCTACCTCTCTCTCACGGCCTTACGGGGGCAGCTGCCCGTAAGTGGCTGTCTTATGGGGCGCCACGCGTGAGCGCTGCCCCTGTAAGGCCGGCCACCGCGCACGAACAGTAGCCCGTACGGACTGTGCATGTGTGGCAGCCCGTACGGGTTGCGCACGTGTGGGATGCCGCACATGCACAGTCCGTACGGGGTGTCGCACAGGCACCGCCCCTGGTCCGGGGGGGGGGGTGACAAAAAAAATCCGCCCTGGGTACCATCTGGGCTTGCTCTGCCAGTGCTTGTACGGTAGTTCCATTTTCAGCTGTAGTTCACAGTGTAACAATGCCAAGCAGGGCCTTCTCTGTTAAGACACCCCAGGTGTGGAATTCTCTTTACTAGGGACTCAGCTACACAACTGCAAATAAAACATTTTAAATGTGTTGTGAAGTACAATATACAAATGTGACAGTAGATGGTGACAGTGAGCTATGTATTTTTCAAAACGCTCATTTTCATAGCTTTTTAAAAATATGTGTGTAGAGTCCACCCTGGACTGTTCTTAATTGTCAGGTTAAAGTGTATATTTTTCTTTAGTCCTAAGGGGAATCCAATCCAAATCTTTATTACGGTCTTAGACCAGCATAAGATAAAGGCATGTGAAGAGTCACACTTTTGTTCTGGGATTCCTGTTCTATAAAGATGTAGAATCATAATATTCTGATATTCTTTTTTTGTGCTGCGCTTTAGTGGACTGTTGTTTACAGCCTTCAGGTTGATATGTGTGTTATAAATCATCATCATTTCCATTCAAAGCAGAGGTGGAGAACCTGTGCCTTTCCAGATGTTGTTGGACTACAGCTCCCATAATCCCTGGTGATGCTGATGGGCACAAGTTCTTCATCTGCCATAGACCAATGGATACTTTCTGAAGAAAGATGGCAATAAATCATTATAATTATATAATATTTATGTTTTGGCTGCAATCCTAGATGCATTTGCATTGAAGTAAACCTACAGAATACAGCAGGACTTACTTCTGAATAAATACAGTGGTACCTCTACTTACGAATAACTCTACTTACGAATGTTTCTACTTATGAAAGGAGCTCTGTCCGCCATCTTGGATGCGGTTTAGATTTTTTCTACTTATGAATTTTTAGATAGGGTTGCTTCGACGTACGAATTTTTTCTCCCAATGCATTCCTATGGGATTCGACTTAACAATTTTTTTCGACTTACGAATGTGCCTTCGGAACGCATTAAATTCGTAAGTAGAGGTACCACTTTATATGTGGGATTGCTGTGTTAAACGACTTTCTCCTCCTAAGAAAACAGGAAGATTAGATCAACTTAATCACACAGTGGAGCCTCTGAGTTCCTTAATCTCAAAACAGCTCCTGCTATGCTCAACAACAGACAGACTCCCCAAACTTGGGATTGGCCGCCAACACTGTATGAGAGTTGCAGTCCAAAAAGAACTGAAGTCCTATTTGCATATGAGGAAATGTTTATTTGTGACTAGATCTATCTTTGAATCTTAAATATAAAAGACAAAAAGAAGGAATCATTGAATGGAATTACTAAAAGGAAGTAATCACTCCAGGAATTTTGCCATTGATCAGGGCTGTCTCAAGCCGGTTGGGCGCCGTGGCGCCGTGGCGCGGAGATCGCTCCAGTGCCCCCGACCTGGTGGGCAGGCGGGAGCAGCGTCCTCCTGCCGGCCCGGCGCCCTGGTGCCCCGCACCACCGAGACTACCCCTAGAGCCGGGCCTGCCATTGATAAAGAAGATTCCTGATCCTCTGGATATAATAAACAAGAGCCTGTGAAATCCTCTCTGTTCAGTTTCCTTTCCTTCAAAGATCAAAATAGAGCAGGGGATCCTTTCCCAATACTTCCAGAACTAGAACACAGTGTCTTTACATCTCGCTTTTCTGTAGTGTATGACTTCAGGAACCAGGATCTGCCAGGAAGTCACTTAACAAATTACTTTTCCATAAAGCCATTTTAACCTAATTCTTTTGTCAAGCTTAGGTGACTTGAACTAGGCAATAAGCCAAGTTGCATGTTAGCATCAACTGGGGGGGGGACCACAGTACTGTTAATGTTGTTATATCAGTTAAGCTTGTGAGATACAAAACTTTGTGATAATGGATTAGTCAGGTAGTGGCTGTTTTTTTTAAAAATGCCACTCTCTACAGAGAAGCTGATTCTGATCAGGATCAAATACCGGAATCACATTCATTCTAAATCTCAAGGAAGGAAAGGAACCCTCTTTTAATGCACCAAGAACATTTAAAGCTCTCTCAGTTAAAACACGAATACATTGTAGAGTAGTGGCTATAAAGGGAACCTACAAGATCCATGCCATTCCCCTTAATGTCAGTGCTTACAGTGTTTAGAAATCCTCACCCCACCTCACACCTGGTTTCTATGAGTGAGGCTGTCATCTCTTATGGCAATGTTTTTGCACTACTTCAGTTGCCATTGAGCATTTCAGTCTACAGAATCATAGAATCATATATTACTCTTTATTAGCTCTGCTTCCAACATGAATGTGTGCATTCGGAGGACCAGTGGGTATACACTGAAAATTGTATCTTATGTAAGAAATGAAACATTGCAAAGAAAACTATGAATATATAGGGGGCCAAAAATACCAAAACAGGCTGATGTGTAGTATCAAGAATACACACAGATCATCTGATAACTGCTATGTGTTTAGATAAATGAAACTTTTTTTCGCAAGAGCAGTGATTGAAGTTTAATAGCTATAGCTTCACTGGGATTAGGGATCACCGTTAGAAGGTGTTGGTGGGAAAACAACCACAGGAACATTAGATGAAAAATCTCCTCTTCCATTCAGCTGAAGTGAAAGATAAGGAAAATAGAACCTGGCCTTAGGTCACAGCTAACTTTCTAGAGCCCTTTGTGGTTTTATTAATGGTTTTATTAGGGAACCCAGATTGCTGACGACCATAGATGCCACAGATAGCTGTGATTCATTGCTCCCAGTGGCAAAAACCACATATTCTTTGTTGCAGATAAATGCCATGAATAGGCAGAGTATTTCAGAGTACTAATTGTCGGATCTACCCCAAGCATTGTGACTAGATGCACAAGAAAATGCCTGCTTAAGCAACTGGAAGAGGCAAGTTGCAGAAGCCACAAAAGCTGGGTAATGGCATCACCACTAGAAGCTCTTTATTGTTGTTGTTTAGTCGTTTAGACGTGTCCAACTCTTCGTGACCCCATGGACCAGAGCATGCCAGGCACTCCTGTCTTCCACTGCCTCCCGCAGTTTGGTCAGACTCATGTTGGTGGCTTCGAGAACAGTGTCCAACCATCTCGTCCTCTGTTGTCCCCTTCTCTTTCCCAACATCAGGGGCTTTTCCAGGGAGTCTTCTCTTCTTATGAGGTGGCCAAATATTGGAGCCTCAGCTTCAGGATCTGTCCTTCCAGGGCTGATTTCCTTCAGAATGGATAGGTT
Organism: Zootoca vivipara; assembly: GCF_963506605.1. NCBI lineage: Eukaryota > Metazoa > Chordata > Lepidosauria > Squamata > Lacertidae > Zootoca > Zootoca vivipara. Next base: position 36,390,804 of record NC_083276.1, read on the forward strand.
TGATCTTCTTGCAGTCCATGGGACTCTCAAGAGTCTCCTCCAGCACCATAATTCAAAAGCATCAATTATCAGTTATCAGTATAACATCAGGCCATATACGTCATTCTTGGCTTGTTATATCATGGTGCGATGAATCACATTACCCCTCCATGCCCTGCAATGCCAACTTAATTTCCTTACAGTCGTACCTTGGGTTACGAACACCTTGGTTTGCAAACATGCGCAATATGGCGCTCTGTGCAGCGTTCGGGTTACAAACTTTTCGGGTTACGAACTGCGATCCGGAACGGATCGCGTTCGTAACCCGAGGTATTACTGTATTGACTTTCTTCCTAGCCCTATTAATACCCCTAGGGCCCCCTTCGCCAACACGCTTAAGAGTATATAAATGATTGTTATATGCTATAACATTCCCCACCCCCATTTCTGATTAGATTGTTGATCCTACGGTAGTTTGAATGGAAAGCACAGTTAGGCGCCAAATTAGGTGATACTTTAAATGTGTGACTGTGTGTGATTACATTTATTTTTCCCTATTATAAAAAAAGCAGCAGCTGTTTGGGGTGGGGGTGAATATACGGATTCGAACAATGAGATGAGGGAGGGGTTTTTACTCTTTCCAGATGAAACTGATCAACCTTCCTGGCCAATGTTTCATAATATAGGGAATTCATCTCCAGTGGCAATAAACAACCTTGAGGGAGCTATTTCAACAGCAGCAGAAACCCCCATACTGCAGGTTCAGGCTGCATCAGGGCTTCCAGGGCTGCTAAAAATAATCAAAAATATACCGTACTTACAGATACTGTATATATCAGATAGCCTGTGTAGAATGGGCAACAACGTAGACTGGCAGTGCAAAAACCACATATCTTCTTTCCTGGGCAAGCATATAAGAACATACATTTATTTGTTAAAATAAACCATTTTGCAAAAACCCTTGGAAGGACTTAACAGCCAACACAAACATTTGGGTTGCTTGAGCATACCTAGACAATATGCAAATGCCTTCTGGCAAAGATTGGGGTCTTATTGGGTGCCTTTAGAAGAACAAAAGCTAGCAAAACTCAGGTCATTAAAAATGCAAAATGCAGCAAAAAGAATTCAGGAAAACTGTGAAGAAACAGGAAAGGAATAATCTAGAGACCCTTGCATTAAGATCAACAGAAGAAAAACATTGTTGTCATAAAGACCACTCTCATTTCTTTATGGTCTTCAATATTGTTTTCTCTTTGCTGTATTTCTCTGTCTGTAAAATAATGTAACCACAGTGACTCCTTTTAGTAGCATCATCACGGATATGAAGCAGACTCTCAACTGCAGGTTAGGCGTTAGGGTCCAGGGACCTGTGTAATTCACTCTTGTAACCAAGCTTCAGTAGAGTTTGATTAGTGAAGAAGAGGAATGTTTTTAAGGGGGCAGTTTTATAGTCACATTGTTCCATCCTTGCCCAGCTGTACACTTAGACTGACAGGGAATGTGCCCCCTGTGTAGTTTTTCCCTTCCTCTCTTGTTTACAACGTCAACAAGATTATTACCGAGTTCTGCAGTGATTTACTGCATGTTGTTGGCGAAGTAGCAGGAAGCCTTTTCAGCACTCTACATTGTACAATAAGAATATTTATGGAAGGACCCTCTGAATTTCCCAGGCATGCGTGTAATGAGGGCTCACAGCTAAACTGAAGGCCTAGTCTTAGGATCCACTGTGCCATCAAGTAAATGGACAAGGCAGGGCACAGCGTCTATTTTTAAAAAAATTCTATTCAAACAACAATCACAAAAAATACAACAAAAACCACCACAACAACACACTTTGGCATTTCAGTTTTAAGCATGCTGATATATATACCTTATGACCACACCCCTTTAACAGTATTGTCCCACCTCTCTCTCCTTCCCCTACTTCCCACCACTATCCGCCTTATCACTTAAATATTTGTTCCAGATTTCTTCATATTTATCCATTCTTATTTTGCGTCGACATGCAATTTGTTCGTATGTAGCTAATCTGTCCATATTATCAATCCATGTGTTCAGTGGAATCTTTTTGTGGCTCTTCTAGTTCATCAAAACAAGGTTTTTTTGCTTCTAATATAGCACGCTACATCCAGGGCACAGCGTCTATCACACTGACAGAATATAGCTTGCCTTCTTGTACCAGAGAAATTTTCCGTGCACAACAGAATGGGTGAGCTACACTATGCAGAACCCAGCCATCCCCAGCATATGTGATGTTCGCTCATTCACTCACTCACATATTTGATTAATAAACTACTCTGTGCTAAAAAGCTCTGAATGGCTTGTGCAAATATTCAATATTTTGCCTTGAAAAGGGGGGGGGGATGCAGAATGACACAACACTATTCTACAACACAGTAATAAGTATGGATGAGACATGGCTTGAGTATAAAGTTCCTACCACCACAATGCCACTTAGATCAGAACAAGCATGAGTGGGAATTTGAACCCAGGTCTCCCAGTACCTAGCCCAGTACTCTAACCACTACACTGAATTGGCTCTACTACCGACTTGTGATTCATCTCCAACCAACACAATATTGTATCAATATCAAGATTGTATGCCTCTAAATATCAGTTGCAGAGGATTGCAAGTACCGAGAGTGCTGCTACCGGGCTTCTATCCTGCTTGGGCCGCTGTGAGAACAGAGCACTGGACTAGGCTAATTTTTGGCCTGATCCAGGAAGTTGCTTCTTGTCAATCCCTGGGACAAATAAGATCAGGACAAGTTTCTTTCCAGTCTCATATAGGAGTCAATGAAGTTGGACATAGTTAATAATATGGAGAATTTTAGGCGTAGGTTCAATAGCACCCAAGTAATTCCATGAGAAACAAGAACAGAAGTCATTTATTATGATTAGGGTGCTATTCTTTCTAATGATTTATTATTGCATCATCTTTCTAATGATTTATTATTGCATGCAGGAAGGAAGATTAGGGAAAGTATTGTTCAGCCCTCTGACAGAACTTTTTAAAATGTCCAATGAAATTTGACACATACGTTGAAATATATTGCACCTGAATGAATGAAAGATAAGTCCAAGGAAGTGGAGAGCTGGATGGAGTGAAGATTGACCACTGACCAGACTTGATGGTGATTGCCCCTTCCTCAAAGCGGGAAGGGGGGCTATCATTAAGTAAAAACTAAAAAAGAAATAAAATTGGTGTTGTATGAGTTAGGCCTTTTTGAATCAAAATACAAGATCTAGCTAAGCCAAAATAGAACTGGATGGGTGTCACCTAAAAAAGGTTGTAGACCAGTCTTGAAACAAACACTTCAATGAAAGCTGATGTTTGCAAAGGAACAGCTAATTCAAGATGACTCATTCATTTACAATGCCGCCATAAACACTCCGTGTCTCAGAATGAGGACAGGCCAGAATTAGATAATTTATATATGGAAACTATTGAGAAGTGATCAAATCGATTAAAGCATCTAAATAAAAAACAAAAACTTGGCCCATTTGGACAAGTAATTAAGACTTTTTTTTACAGGCCCTCTTTGAGCACGCCTGCCATTGATTCGGTATTATGTTGCTCTAACGGGGTGAGAAGGGTGATAGATGATTAACGTTGTGATTGTTATATTTTAACTGTGGTTTCATTGTACAGTGGTACCTCGCAAGATGAATGCCCTGCAAGACGAATGCGTCTTGCGATTCTATGGGTGACTCGCAAGACAAATTCGTTTTGCGAAAAAATCATCTTGCGAATCGCGGTTTCCCATAGGAATGCATTGAAATTTAATTAATGCGTTTCTATGGGCAAAAAAAGAAATTTCATTGCATTTCTTTGGGAAACCGCGATTCGCAAGATGAATTTTTCATAAAACGAATTGACTCGCGGAACGAATTAAATTTGTCTTGCGAGGTACCACTATATTAAAGTCTATTGCATTAAATTCTCTGCTTTGAAAATTTGTATGAAAAGCAGATTGCAATTTTTCTGAATGAACGAATAATGAAAACCCACCTAACTGGTAAAGGATGTGAAGAAAACACCCTGCGGTTTTAATGGAGATGCTGGTAGATGAAAAACAACAAAGGATGGTATTGAGGTATACAGCTAAGCCTAGCTGTTCATTATTTACTTATTGCATTAAAAGCCCACCTCTTTTCTCCAAGGAGGTGTGTCCCTCCTCACTGAATCCCAACAACACCCTGTGAGGTAGGCCAGGCTGAGAGGTGGTGGACTGCCCCAAGGTCAGCCAGTGAGCTTCATGACCGACAGGGGATCTGAATCCTGGTCTTCCAGGTCCCAAACCAACACGCTAACCACTGCACCACACTGGCTCTCAAACGATGCCTTAGTGCCAACACACAGGCATGAGGACTCTTGGAGGGGAGATCATGACTGCTGCACTCCTCCCGCAGTCCTGCTGCTGTGAGTTAAACCAGATTGCAATCTTCAGGAGCCTGCACACTCACATGTTCACACTAAGCCAGGTGTGGCCTAGCGTTACATGAACCAACTCCCTGAGAGGTAAAATAGAAATATCTGGTGGAATCCCATCTTTCTTCTTCAAAGGAAAACCCTCTTACAAAAGATTTCTGGACTGGATGGGCATGCCAATTGTCCGGCAGGTTCTTTTTTTATCTGTCAGGAGTATGGGCAGGAGTCAGGCTCTGGGGCCTGTAGTGCTTTGCAGGACTGGGGCCTGCCTCAGCTTGTGCTGGAGAAGCAAGGAGTGGCCACTAAGGTGAGGCCACTTGATAACTCACTGCACCTGGTGGCAAGAGCTGGGAGGGATAAAAGCTCAGCATTTTCCTTCAGCTCTTCACCACAGCAACACGATCCCTGCCTTGTTGCATCTGGCCTCCTGATCCTTGATCCTTCGCCTTGCTTCTTGGACCTTCACCTTGCTCCTCAACCCTTGGACATTCGCCTTGCCGATGCCTTGCTCCTCGACTCCCAGACCTTCGCCTCCACCTTGACCCTTGGGCCCTTGCCTCTGTGACGTCCTGCTTCCCAACCCTCAGTTCCTTGACCCTGTGACTGCCTGCTGCTGGACCCTCAGCCCTGCACCACCTGGACTCCCGTTTCTGCTTCCACTCTGCCATCTTGCCTCTGGTCCTGACGGCCTGAGTTGGGACTGCTACCTCCCGCCAACCAGACCGTGACAATATCCTTATTATGACATTCCTATGCTGTGAAATTTTTTGTTTGGCCAATATGGGTAGTGTTTGTATTTGATAGTATTTTAAATTGATTTTAATTTTTTTGTTCCAAAATCAGCAATCCGTCAATCACTTCTCTCAGTCTTCCTTCCAATTCTTGCTTTCCCGTTAAGTCTTTGACCTAACTCTTTCCCAAAGCAACACTTCCATGAAGCCTAAGTTCACACAAGTGGATTTGCTCACTTTCATCCCATGTCACTCTTGCCTCTTCGTTTCCTCCCAGCCTGTTTCCGCTTTGATGAACCCCCAGGTTGTAAAACTCCTCCTTCTGCACAGTTCAGGGGTAGCCAATGAAAATGCCCCCTACACAGATGGTGTGGACCACAGTGTTAATCACCCCTGACCATTAGCCATGCTGGCTGGGGCTGATGGGAAATGTAGTTCAAAATATCTGTAAGGGCCCCGCATTGACTACCCTGGCTTAGGCTAATGCTTTGTGGACAGCAGTGTGCTATATAAGATAACAACTCCACTGGCTCTGATTCTGTATGGCATCACATTCTTACTGCACGCAAACACAGGAGAGGATAAACTTTAACCCCCGTACATGATCTTAGTTGCAAATAATAGAAGCAGAGGGAGGAGAAAATGCAGGGGAATCGAGGGGCATATAGTCAGCTGTGATTTATACTGATATAAATTAGTGCTGCTCACTTGACTTGGGAAGAGATATGATAATTTTCTTCAGCTCTGATTTATTTTTCCTTAGTCAGAGAAATTCTTTTCCTATGAATAACTAAACCATTCTCAATTACTCACCTCCTTTCCTCGTACTTTCCCTCCTCCCCCAAACATTTCCAGGGTATAAAGTGTCAAATGTGCAACCGCAGACACAAAGCAATCTGCATATAAATGAAGCCATCCTATGTACTCTTTCACTTGGCTTTATGGGAGGTTAAATCCTTCCTATACATTCTTTGGAAGTGATTGCAACAACCCTAATGCAATCACAGATGGGTAGGTGCTAGCAGATTCATTCCCCTTTTATATTTCATTAGAAACAGTGCTTATAAGCTCGGCAAATTCCACCCTTTCATCCGCGGGCCTTGTTTTTTGAATGTCACAATTTAAAAGTATCTTATCCTACGGGACAGGAGCTATCTATAATATATTAGTAGAAAATTCTACCTGCTCACCCCCCCACCCCATTCTAGCTTAAAGATCTGAATAGGCTTACCCAGTGCAATTTTTTTCTAGAAAAAGACGTGCCAGAAGTCACCATGAACACCTCCCTTGTTCTCTTGGAATGGCAATGGCGCCCACCTGAGTTCCGGCGAGTTCCAGCTGAAAAAAGCCCAATGCTCACCTGATCTGTATCTACAAAGAAAACAATATATTAAATATTGACATCCAAACTCCAGCACTTGTTTCTCTAATGCAAGAGACAGCCATGTTCACCACCTTGGATGGCTTTAGAAGCAGATGAGACATGTTCATGGAAGATAATCAGTGGTGCCTCGCTAGACGAATTTAATTCGTTCCACGGGTCTTTTCTTATAACGAAAAATTCATCTAGCGAATCCCATAGGAATGCATTGAATTTTTTTTTGAATTTTTTTTTTTGCCCATAGGAACGCATTAATTGAATTTCAATGCATTCCTATGGGAAACCGCGATTCGCTAGACGAATTTTTCATAAAATGAATTCGTCTAGCGAGGCAACCTCCACTAGAAAAAACCTTTCGTTAAGTGGAAATTTCGTTAAGCAGGGCATTCGTTAAGCGAGGCACCTCTGTACTAACCCTGACAGTCATGTTCTGCCTACACTGTTGGAGACAGCACCATGAGCGTAGCCGGGATTTATGTTTGGGGGCGGGGAGGCTTTATGTTGGGGGAGGGGCAGAACCGAGTTATCTGTGATGGTATTGATCAATTACTTAAGGTTTTTTTAAACTAGATTTAGGGGTGTTCAGCTGCCCCCCCCCAGCTTACATGGGCAGCATGCTCCTGAATACCAGTTGCTGGAAACTGTGGAGTAGAGTGGAGAGGACTCTTGTGCTCAGATCCTGCTTACAGACTTCCAGAGGCATCTGGTTGGCCACTGTGAGAACAGTTGGAGCACTGGTCTGATCCAGCAGCCTCTTCTTACTGTATGTTCCTACATTTCCCCTATGGGGTCAACTGTGTGCTTTCAAGGTCCTGATATCAGAGTATTTGATAATATACTGGGGACGGATGAATCTGCTAATACCGGTTTCTCGCAGTTTCTCATTTTTTCCAATTCGGTTCTCCCTATTTCTGCAGCAATTTAACCTCATGAAAATTCAGCAGCATCTTGGTGTTAATGTCTCCTAATATGCATATATCCGTATGTAGTTTTGAATCATATACACACTTGCCCAAGGAATTTCCCCAAACTGAATGCATTTTGTATGTTATTTTCACTAATGTGTTCATTTCAATGCAAAATGTCCCGGCAAGTGCAATTTGGTGCACACTGTTCGATTGGAGGGCTGCATCACTTTAAGGTTTTATTATCATGGTCTTTCCCCACAAATATGGAGTGTGTATATTTGTGTGTGACAATTTACTATTAGCAGCACTGGCTTCCACTATCCTGGGAGCAAAACCCTGATTATTTATGGCTGATTACTGTCTTTCCCTCCTGTCTATGTACAAAGTGCTCTGAGACTCGTGGTTTTTGAGAGAGCATGTCACAAAGGGAAGTGCAAATCTCTCCGTCTTTAGAGTAGATGTCCTAGTTTTACTGCAGCCCTGTTGTAAATTAAAAGCCCTTTAGTAATGCATCGTATGTTTTATGTATACAATGCAATATGTAAGTTTTAACTCACAGCGTAAACATACAATCGTAACTTGTCTGAGTTCACATCTTAAATGTGAATTTTCAAACTTATACCCAAAGGTTGTGCTAGCAAAACCTATCGGGGGGGGGGGACGGACAGACTGTCTAATGCTCCTTGAGCCACTTGCTTGGGGAACCTGTTTTCATCTGTGTAATATTGAATAAATGTCAATTTTTTTATCCTCAGGGCAGTGTCTGAAATTTTATGCTCCTGGATTTTTAAAAATTATTGCTTCTGAAGGTAAATGTTTTCCAAGTGCACAACAGAGTTTCAGATAAACTGGCATAATTTCATCCTTCTCCAAAGCTGAGTTCTTGGACTTTGGGGCAGACACAGGAGAGACAGAGGTGGTGGATGCAGTTTTCAATATCAGGATGAGCTGCTGTGCTCACCTTAATCATGATAGCATCTGTGGGGCTGCCCAACAAACCTGGAGCTCCCCTAACCTCGCCACCCCCCTGCCCTGCCCCATCCTTGTGAGTGCAGCCTCACTACCAGTAGGGCACCCCCCACCCCCCTGGGCTGCTGCTGCATTTAAGCAGAAGTGCTCAAATTTCCAAATATCTGTGTCCGAATGCACTCAGCAGCCCTGTTATGGATTTTCCGAGTCTTGTTTTGTTTGGCATTCAGAGGACTCCAGCTTTAGTAGGCAAATAGGATAGAATTGAAACAAAATAAAAAAAATTCCTTCCAGTAGCACCTTAGAGACCAACTAAGTTTGTCATAGGTATGAGCTTTCGTGTGCATGCACACTTCTTCAGATACACTGAAACAGAAGTCACCAGATCCTTATGTATAGTCAGAGGGTGGGGAGGGGTATTACTCAGAAGGGTGGTGGGAATGGGTGATTGGCTGATAGGTGTGGTAAACCTGTTGATTGTTAACGACTGTTAACGACAGGGCCGTCTTAAGTATATTTGGGGCCTTGGCGAGTCCGTAAGTGACTGTGGAGGCCAAGGAATAATAAAGCTAACAAACAGCTAACTGCAAGAGCAGTGAATGATAAACAAACAACTGAACCCCCAACAGCGAGCAATGATCATGACCAGAATATTGGAAGACCAACTTGATTTTTGTTTTATTTTATTGCAAAAAATACAAAGGTGGATCTAGCCACATTTCATTTCCATAAGCTATGTACTATTACTGGATACCTGCCTCTAATGTCCACTGATCATACAGTATTGAACGTATTACAGTGGTACCTCTACTTACGAATTTAATGCGTTCCGAACACACATTTGTAAGTCGAAAAAAATTGTAAGTTGAATCCCATAGGAATGCATTGGGAGAAAAAATTTGTAAGTCGAAGCAACCCTATCTAAAAATTCGTAAGTAGAAAAAATCCTATCTAAACCGCATCCAAGATGGTGGATGGAGCTCCATTTGTAAGTAGAAAAATTCGTAAGTAGAGTTATTTGTAAGTAGAGGTACCACTGTATAGTCACAGACCCTCCAAGTGTCTCTATTTTCCAGGGGCAGTCTTGGATTTACAAAAGCTGTCCCTATTTCTGATATGATCTGGGAATGTCCCACTTTTTCTTAGGACATCCCTATTTTCATTGGAGAAATGTTGAAGGGTATGAAGTTATGTGATCCTCGAGCCAAGGAAATAAGTAACTATGCAACCTTTAGAAGGTATCTGAAGACAGCCCTGTATAGTTTTTATAAATGTTGGAAGCCACCAAGAGTGGCTGAGGCAACCCAATCATATGGGCAGGGTTGTTGTTGTTGTTGTTGTTGTTATGGAATAGGATATAAAGATTGGAGGATATGTACTCAAATCTGGTCCTATTGCTGAAAAAATGACACAAAAATTAAGGTACTATTGAGGACAAACAAACAAAATACTCATTTCAACTATTTAGCAAAAATTCACGGCTTAATGATGATAAAAGTCTCATTGCATCCTGTGAATTCTTAGTAACTTTTCAGCTTTAAGTGAGAATAAATATTCTTATATTTATAAGAATTTATGAGAATAAATATTCTTATATTTATAAATGAAAAATATTACTATTTCAACACCTATTATCATTATTATTATTAATTATTATTATTATTTCGAGGGATTGTTAATGAAAGGACCCAAATTTGCATTTTGCTTGTGCATTAAATTTTAACCGTCATTCAGTTGCATTGTTTTTCTTAGTTCTTATATGTTACTGAATTATGTGTGCTTGCTTAAATTGTGAGTTTTTATTTTATTTTAAGGATTTTTGGAAGAGGGGGAAAAAACCCAAGAAAGCTCACAAAGTAAGCAGCCCAAATCAGTGCTTCCAAAGAAACTTCCATCATTTGTTGTCAGAATCAGCACAATCCTCCTTAGAGGCTGAAAGCCAAGTAAAAAAAGGAGATATATCATTAAAATACTGCTGAGCAGGTTTCAGAAGAGCAGAGGTAGCCTCTTTCTTTTTTTAGGGATTGCTAAGACTGTGCTATGTGAAAATGAGCATTTTTACGAGAGGGAGAGTAGGAAGCGAGAGAACAAATGAGCAATATCACTCGTGTTGTACTTGTCGGATAATAACAAACGAGGCCCATAGGTGTGCAGGGGGTGCCGGATGACATCTTGCCAATGGACTCTGACACCCAAGTCAGGGAAGTAATTTCTGAAATGCGAATTTAATACTTCTTGTACTTTGGAGAAGTTCCCCACTCTACGGCACCTAGTTTGACAGGCGAGTGCGATCGCTCCTCATCTCAAAACTGCATGCTGCTTTGCCGACATAGACAATACACTAATTATAAAATACCTAGCTGCATGAACTGGTGAGATGGAGAAGCTCCTGCCTATTCAAATGCATAGTTCTAAAGGAACATTGCAGTATCTAATTTGATTTCCCCCAGAGCAGTACATGATGTGTTATTTGATGCCCTTCAAAGGACACTATTAACCAAGCTATAAAGTGTCTGATTTTATTAGCTTTGCTGGGTTTTATCAGTTTGTAAATGTGTTATTTTCTCCATTTATTGCGCCTATGGGATCCAGAGATAGAGTGAGCTTCAGCTTAATATGTTTTGGGGAGCTAGCAGTGGCCTTACTTTTAACGCTCTATGCTGTGTTTGTGGTGACATTGAAGGTGGAGTCGTGAAAACTCTAATGTCAGGGCCATTTATCAAGGCAATTCCTCACTGCTATAAAACTCGGTTGTGACATTGGATTTAACAGTAGGGTTTTGTCTTAAATAGAACTGAGTGTTCCCGAGCTGTACAGCTAACAATCCCCAGTAACTGAATAACATGTAGTCAATAATGAGAAAATAGGTCAGACAGATGTTCAAAAAGAGAAGAATGAGTGTATGTTCTGCGCACTGAAGTCAAGGGATGTTTTATGTACCTTTGGCGTTATTCCCTTTTTGGTTTTGGATGGTTTTCTTCTTTAAAAAGGAGGGGGGGACACTATGGTAGAATTGTCTTTAATCAGCACCCTTAAAACAGCATGCCCATTTTGCTGGGGTGATCAGCAGGGAAATGATTGATTGCAGTGCATTTCCATTGACACCAAACAAGGTACCGGTATAAACGGCCCACCTGATACATTTTAATAGTATGCCTGGTGTTCTCGAAAGCCTTTTCAAAGGAGCTAACAGGTGTGAATCAGTGTTTGTAGCATAAATGTCCTGCTGAGTGTTCCTGTTTTCACATCAGGCTTACTTCCTGCTGTATTATGGCTGCTAAATTAATCATATTTATAATTTTTAAATTAAAAAAAATCAATTTTAAAAGTATGTTTTAATCGAAATTTTTATTTGCAAACGGGCATTCACATGAAACAGCAAGAGAGAAATCACTTCCAAACACCAATAAACATTTTTCTTTTTAAATACACCCAAAAAGATTTACCTTATTATATTCAACACTAACTTACAGAAGAAGGCAAAATAATGAAGAGTAAACCTATAAGGAAATAAGGATGCAAATTACTTACATAAAACATTTATAGCAAATGGGATGCTAGTTAATGCTGTGGAAGCATAATCCAAAAAGAAATTAAACATGAATAAGAATACATATAATTTTGGTTTAAGGCATAAGTGTATTGTCAAGATGTTGCAATCATGTTATTTAAGTAGAAGGACAGATCTAAGCAGGATGGAAGAGATTCATGTAGAAGTAAAGATATATTTCTAAAAATCAGGGTGTCGTGGATGGCAGCTTTGGGGTTGAAAAATCTTGAACTGGGTACATACCATACATTTAAAGCACATTACTTTCCTCAGATAATCTTGGGAACTGTAGTTTACCCTTGACAGAGTTGCAGTTCCAAACACTCTTAACAAACAACAATGTTTTTTTGTTTTGTTTTTTTATTTTTCAAAAATGAATTTGTAAACGGTTGTGGAAATGTGGAGAAATGAATTTAAAATTGGAAATATGAGAAACAGAGAGAAACCACCTAGGAAGGTGGCTGCCTCAATTCTGGTGGGGTGAGGTAGGCACACACTTTTGGAAACATTGTGTCAAGGCAAAAGCTGTTCTTTTTTTTATTTCCTGTGCTTCTGCATTGTCTATTTTCATTTCTCTCTCTCTCTCTCTCTCTCTCTCTCTCTCTCTCTGTGTGTGTGTGTGTGTGTGAAACCTCCCCCCCCCAAAACAACACAATGAGGAAAGGAAAACATCAAAGAAAAGGAAAAGAATACAGATCCATATATTTGCACTGTCTATCAGAAAAGTCAGGTTTAACTGAAATTTGCAAGTAGCATGCTCTAAAGTCCTGACACAGTCCATCTCCCAGATGATTTGGAGGGTGTTTCTGTCTGCTGTTCACCTCTATAAATTGCAACAGATTTTATCAGTCTTCTTTCAGATCTGCAGGAACTGTTTGGAAAGATTATTATATGCTTATCTTTGATTTGTGCATATTATAAACCCCATGGCACACCTTCCCCTAAATCTAACACCAACCCAGCAGAGTCTATAAACTGTCAAGGGTCTGGGTAGCTTGATCCCCTCTCTCCATATACTCTTGATTTTTTAGAAAAGCCAAAAACAACAACACACATTTAAAAATCTGACACAACTGACCAGAAGCGGAGCATATGCCCACACTGCCCAGGTCGGGCGCCCTCCCAGACGCGTGTTAGCCGCTGCAGAGCAAGGCGCCCACGGCGGACAATCGGTGCACTGCCTCCCCCAAGCTGTCAAAATGAAAGGGGAAATGCTGCCGGCAAAATGGCACAGCTCCCCCCCTTACCCCGATGACTCAAGGTAGGTTTGGGAGTCACGGGCAGGTGATACGCCGAATGTCACCTCCCTCAGTGAGGGCAGACGGGGTGGTCTGCCCCCACGCCCCCCCTAATTGACACCTTACTATTCCGTGGCTCAGTCACTCATAACCATCAACATTGGCCTCATTTGCACTATGTATTTAAACAGGCATGGTTCTTCCCAAAGAATTCAGTAGTTTGTTAAAGGTGCTGAGAGGTCCCTCCTATTCTCCTCCCTGTAACAATCAACCACTCTACCCAGGGAACACTGGAGTGAATATTATTGTTGTTTAGTTGTTTAGTCGTGTCCGACTCTTCGTGACCCCATGGACCAGAGCACGCCAGGCACTCCTGTCTTCCACTGCCTCCTGCAGTTTGATCAAACTCATGTTCGTAGCTTCGAGAACACTGTCCAACCATCTCGTCCTATGCCGTCCCCTTCTCCTTGTGCACTCAATCTTTCCAAACATCAGGGTCTTTCCCAGGGAGTCTTCTCTTCTTATGAGGTGGCCAAAGTATTGGAGCCTCAGCTTCAGGATCTGTCCTTCCAGTGAGCACTCAGGGCTGATTTCCTTCAGAATGGATAGGTTTGATCTTCTTGCAGTCCATGGGACTCTCAAGAGTCTCCTCCAGCACCACTGGGCCTACTAATAACTGTTTAAAGTTTTATGATGATACTTTAAATGTATAGTGCACACGAGGCCTTACCTGACAGACTCACACAAATGCAGTCCATGCAACATTTCAACACAGGTCTCCAGCTTCCAGGAAGGTCTGTGCATGGAGAAGTCATTGTATGTAGGCTTCCCTGGAACAGACGTCCACTTCAAAGACATGGTTGGGGATTATCTAAGCCTGGAAGCTCACAGGTTCCTCTCAGGCTGCTTTGGGTTTTGAAGAAATATATATTTCTTTTCATTCACAAACCTCTCCTGCTTGCCTAGAGAGCCCACAAATATATAGAAACTGTTGCATTATATCCTGGTGGCCCATTTCACTTCCAGTCTAGTAACCACTTGGACTCCTGAGTTTGCTATCTGAAGGAATGATAATCAAGCAAAAGAAAGTACAGCCCAAACCAAAATGTGTGACTTGAAGAGAGATCAGCTAAAACCAGCAACCATCTGTGAAGAAACATCCTTATAGAGTGTTTTTTGAAACCAACAACAACACATGTGTACCACAGGAAGTGGACAGGATCAATCCCCTACAGATGATCTAGAAGGATACGATGAGTGCTCACTGGAAGGTCTGATACTTTGGCCACCTCATGAGAAGAGAAGACTCCCTGGGATACGATGGCAGTCCATCTCCTTCATTTTGAGAGCCTGCCCAGTATGCTGGATCCTGCTCACTCTGCCACCTAGCAGACACAGCTATGAGACTATGCCCCTTAAAGTTACCCCAATGCATCTGAACAGACCACAGAAAAGGGACCATTCGGCCTGTGCGCTTTAGATTTTCCATAGGTGGGAATCATTTCAACATTTTGCCTAGCATGTCAAAGAAGCTACAGACAAATGTGACTGTAACAAAACAGTGAGAAAATGTATATATTTACATTTCACAAGCTGCCAGACATCTGCCTTTATAAACAGTTGGATACAAAAATAACAATAATTTCCATCATGCATATTAAACAGCAAACAGCACTGCATAGTTATTGCAGTAATTTTTAGCATTTCAGCATGTCTAAACATAGCATGTACACATTGCAGTGCTCATGGAGCAATATACCCTACTATCCCATGGCACAGGAGGAGTCCCACTGGTCATATCCAAATCCTTGGGTGCTGGTTGTTGTATTTTGATCCTGACCAATGCCTTTATTGTTTAATGCTAAATCTGTTTACTACCGGTATGTGGCAGATTCTTGTGACATCATACTGAATTTCTATCCAAAACGTGATTAGTCTCAATTTAAAGTTGGAGTTTTAGCAGTCAGAACAATGTTGGTAGACTGGATCGATGATTCTCCCATATGCTTCAGTTCCTCTGTTGAGTAATAGAGTATAATCTTATACTTCACCCCAGAATGACTTCTTGCCATCACTGGTTCTGTATACCATAATATTACAGTCATTCTCTTCCAGTTGACTGGAGAGAAGGCATCACCTCTCAATAGCACCAAAAGATCAATAGCAAAAGACCTGGGATATATGTCATGCCTATTACCAGATAAAAGCAAGCACAAAATCCAAACTCTTCAATTTTAGCAGAAGTTGAAAAACTGTGTGCAATGTCCGCTTGGTGTAAATCAAGAAACCCATCTTTCAGTATGGAACACATTCTGCTCTTATTAGAACAGTACATGGTATACTCTATGCTTATAACTGGAATTTGTTCCTACTCTCTGAGACAGAATAGAATGGAAAGAAGAAACAAAGTCCCTGTTGAGGTTTTAAAAAATGTGTGATCAAACATAATGACAGATATTGTATGACTTTGTCAGTCATCAACTGGTGATAACACCATTGGAAAAAATAATGCAGAAAAGCAGAATAAATCACTTGTGGAGAAAGGGAGATTCATTTTTAAATAGCTTGACTAGTTTGCTATTCATGTGAACATAGAAAGCTCAATATGGATTAGGACTTGAGGTATCTCAAGGACTACTGTATAAATCCTCTCTGAGATCATCTGGAGAGACCCTTCCTTGGATACTCCTGCCTACAGATAAGCAGTGACCAGAGACAGAATATTCTCAGTAGTGCCTCTACGTCTTTGGTAGGCACTAGTTGGCATTTAATCTTTTTATGTGTCAGATAAAAAATATTTCATTCTCCTAGGCTTTACGGTTCTCACTTTAATGCTGTGGTTGCTGCTGCTGCTGTATTGTTTTCTGACACTTATGTATGAAATCACTACAAGCTGAGTTAACATTAGATGAGATGCTATTCTTGATGAGCCCTGGGAGCCTGCACAGAGTAGCAGCTAACTCTTCTAGCCAGGACACACCTACGGTAGGAGTCAGCTCTCCTGGAGCTGGCCTCGTGGGTCATAGCTGATTCTCTTGAAGACGCCATATCCCAACTGATTAGTCAATGATGCAAACGTTACATAAACTGCCATGAAAAATCTTTTTGATGAAGTGGGACAAAAACAATGCAGTCATTAAATCAATAAATATTATATGAAAAGGTAATCGGGAATAAACCACCCTCTCTTTCCAACCTCATTTATTACATGATCACTTTACCTAAATCAGGAGATGATACTCCAATCAAACAAGAGAACCCATTGATTCATGAAGACAACTCTTCTGAAGGCAGCCCTGGTTAGGGAAGCTTTTAATGTTTAACGGATCATTGTATTTTAATATTTTGTTGGAAGCCACCCAGAGTGGCTGGGGAAACCCAGCCAGGTGGGTGGGGTATAAATGGTATATTATTATTATTATTATTATTATTATTATTATTATTATTATTCCCCTGTGATCCATTAGTTCAACCAAGAATATGCTCTTGAACTGTGCTCCAAGTTTAGACAGAAAGGATCCTATGGTGGCCCTTACAAACCACTGGAGTAAGTGTGAGGATGTGATCCACAGGCCCCAGTGACTTTTCCTACCAGAGTGGAGACTGGGATTATCATTCTGGAATTCCTAATAGAAACTATTAACATAATTTCCACTGAGAAGAAGGTCTAGTAGACAGCGTCAACTTCCCTTTAGTGGTGAATGGACTGGGTATTCCATCTCTGGCTTGAAAACATGGTCACTAGGTCCTGGGGGAAATGATGGTCACATTCTTCTGCTCTGTAATGCATTTCAATGTTTTTTGGCGGGGGGAGGGCAGCAAAAGGTGGGGATGGTATTGAAAGAGAGAACTCCGTGTGCGCCCTGTAACTTTTTTTAATGAAAATTTGATACCATCTGCAAAGACTCAGTCCCTCTAAGGATGATCAGCTAGATGCTTGTGCATCCCTATGGGCAACCACTTCTCAACCTCAGCCACATGCCTGTATAATGGGAACAATATAATGAGAACAGTATAAGAGAAACAGGCTTCTTCAAAGGCTAGTTGCAATGATAATTGTGGTAATGTGTGAGAGCATTATGGAGAGTATTGCATATTTCTGTTGTTTTTAATGAAAAAAGTATTAGTATTTTTTCCCAGAGTCTTAAGAACAGAATTAATAAGTACGAAGCCAGCTCACATAAGAAAGAAAAAATATTAACTTTCACACCTGCTTTTCTTCAGCTTTGTGTATAGATTTTTATTCTTTTTAAAACAGCTTTAGTTTGTTGCGACAAACATTGAAATGGGAATTTAGAAATATGCTGAGAAAGGTCATTTAATCCAAATGAAATGGAGCACTATGACTCCCCACCCCC
Source organism: Zootoca vivipara (assembly GCF_963506605.1). NCBI lineage: Eukaryota > Metazoa > Chordata > Lepidosauria > Squamata > Lacertidae > Zootoca > Zootoca vivipara. Next base: position 36,408,350 of record NC_083276.1, read on the forward strand.
TTTGAGATATCTTTATATCATAAATTTCCCAGATCAATTTCAGACGAAAGAGGTTCAGATACATTTTAATAACCTTCGGATAAGCATATAAATTCAATTTTCTGAAGTTTGCTGTAGCACTGGTAAAAGGCATTGAATTTACTTGGAATTATATTGATTGAAAGAAAGCTTTTAATGCTGTTATAGGTAGTGCCACCCCAAAATCTGTCCTCCAGTTTCTGGCAAGTTTTCTTCTTCTGGGAAAGAGGTTTCCATTTTATGTCCTCCTCCTGGAAGCACTTGAGAATGTCTTCAGAATTTCTTTAGAACATTGATAAGTGTTGGATTTGGTATCCACCTTACCACTGCAAGTTGGTCAAATAAAATTAAATAACATATATGGGGCAGCTCTTGAGTTTCATCCTCCAGATGGGTAGACGAATAGGTGCACAAAAAACAAATATGATAAATTGTCACTCCCTTCAAGACACAAACATTGAATCTTTCTGATATTTAGATCACGTCCCAGTGCTGAATTGGATACATGCACACCATCTTTCTCACAGAGGTCAAATGTTCTAAAAAAAAATCTATTTAAAACAAAACATTAAAACAACCTCCCCCAACCTGGTGCCCTCCAGATTTTGTGAACTACAACTCCCAGAATCCCTGAAGATCGGCAATGCTATCTGGGGTTGAGCGGAACTGTGGTCAGGAGAAAGATCTGACTCCTATAAATATGGTGATGCCAGATTGGATTGTTATTTGCTGCACTGTTCATGAAATGTCTTAGGACATTGGAATTGGTTTGTGCAAGTGCACATATACACAGTGTCAGGGACCATGCTGAAGAGGGCTGGACTGAAGAGGTGGGAGGTTGGTGGGAGCCACCAAACTGAATCTTCCCAGGAGCAGGAAGACAGTATAGATTTGGAACAGTGGTTTGCAGAGGGGCATAGTTCAGAAGGCAGAAGCTGGGAAATACTGGATGGGGAACAGCTAGGAGAAGCAACACTGGAAGAGAGAGGGTTAACAGATTCACAGTCTCTGGACAGCATTCCTCTGCCCAGCCCAAGGTCAAGAAGAGCTCAGAAAGTTTCAGAACAGAAAGCACAGAAAGCAAAGAGGGTACAAGCTCAGATTACAAAATGTGAGAATGATGCAGATTAATAGGGATGGAGGGGGTGTAAGCTTAATTAGGAGCACCACCATTTTGGGTTGACACTTTCTTTGGTCCTTCACTGTGTTTATTAAAGAAACTAACTGGCAAGAATTCCTTTCGTTTGATCTGCTCATTTATGGCCACAGGGGAGGAAGCCGATTCCCCAAAGCCTGACACACAGCATAGGAACACATGCATACCACAATCTGCTCCTGAGCCCAAGCTGATTACAGTCTCTGAGGGTGCAGGCAAATATCAAGCAGAGGGACTCTGGACACTTGGAAGTGTGGAAGGTTTGGGGCATTAGTCAATCTGAGACATGCAGCTCGCACCCATCCCCAGTGCTGTGCAAGTCCATGTACAGACCGAGGCTGAATTCAGAGAGCACTTTAGTCCATTTCCCTGATGTTTTCTTGATCTTTCACATGACATAAAAGCCTCTTCTGGGAAACAAGCAGAATCTAGCAGAAGTTTAGAATTTGGGGGGAGGGGGAGGAATCCCATTTGCATTTCTCTTAACCTAGGGAACTGTGAGAGTTTTGTCCTGTAATTCCGTATGATAAAATTTGGGACAGTTTTCCAGCATGCAGTTCTCCCCTGCCATTTAAAGTTAATGTGACATAGCAGAATACTGATCAGAAAGTCTCCATTTCATAATGCAACATGCAGTGCGGTGTAAAAGGAATGTTAGAATTCAAAACAGAAGCGCTAGCGTTATAATCAGAATAAAATTAACACAGCAATCCTCATATCTGAATGCCCCCTGGTAGGATATTTTATATATGAATAGCCACCTTTTACTGAACTAATTTTTTATCCATACAGCAATACACAACCTGCCATGTTGCACTGAACATTTCAGGGGGGATCAAATTATATTCCTAGCGTTCAACAAGTTCAGAATTCAGCAAATGCAACTCACTTCAACCTCTTCAGATCATTACCATCTTAATCACTCTGGGCACAATCCACTGGGAAATTTTCATGTGGCATTTCCATTGAATCAAATGCAAAGGGTAGTGAATTGCATTATCAAGGCAGAATCAAGACCTACCTTCCACAGTCTCCCTCGTCTCCAGATTAAGCTGCACCAACGGATAATTGCAACATGGGACTGCCTCTGTAAGCAGTTTGGAAATTTGGGCTGGTGCAAAATTCAATGGCCAGGTTGCCTGTTAGAGTAAGGCAGTTTGAGTTTATAATGCCAATCCTGGTCCAGCTGCAATGGCTGCCATTTGGTTTCTGGGCCCAATTCAAAGTGACCTATAAAATGGCTCAGGTCCACAATACCTCAAGGACTGCCTCTCCCCATGTAAATTGGCCCATGTGAACTGCCCTGACCTCAGGGTCTTTGGGGCTACTCTCACCTTGACCTAGGCATCTTACCACATCATCTAATCCTGGGGTCCCCAGATTTACCCAGCTTTGGGCCGGTGCCTGCCGTGCCGATCGCGTGGCGGGCCGGAGGGCGGGGGAGTGCGCTTCCAGGGCTAAAAAAGCACCAGAAATCATTTGTGCACATGCGTATGGGCCTCCCCTGACCCGGAAGTGCACCGGAAATGACCTCTTCTGGGTCGGGAGAGGCCCATACGCATGCACACAAACAATTTTTGGTGTTTTTTTTCGACATGGAAGAGCGACGTCGCGCTGCGCGCCATAAGAGCAGGCGGCACCAGCAGGCAGCGGGGGGCGTCATGGGCCAGATTGGGAGGCAAATTGGGCCGCATCTGGCCCGCGGACCGTAGTATGGGGACCCCTTATCTAATCTCTCAAAAGGGTCACACTGAGACTAGAAGTAACAGAAAGTCAACAGCCAAACTGCAGAGTGCAAAGCAAATTTATGGTAGAAAGATGAAATTTGAGATATGCCAAGCTGTTTAGTACCACTCAATAATATATTTGCCTTGCACCATGACTTTCATTTTCATTCTCCCAAAATTTTCAGCATATTAAAGCCGTAAAATGCATCAAGTTCTTGAGAGGTCATGAAAAGCCCAGCACTCTTAGCATACACAGAAAACACCTAGCAATTTAGTGGCAAATGTGTGTTGACTGTATCCACGGAACACTCAGAAATATCTTCCACATTTATTTGGACTTTGAAACAAATATTAAAAGAACCCAATAATATCTAGTATTCATTTGCAATTGTTTGTGGCTCTACATTTTCTACAAATTAACCTCCCACCCCCCTACTCTCTCTAAAATGAGACTAGGTTTTAAAGGGGGACTCATATCTTTGGTCTTTTTGAATAATACAAAATGTTTGCAATATTTTCCACTTCACTCATTAGGACATAAGCATGAGCCAGAATTTTAAAGTAAGCATGATGGAACCCTAACACAATAAATTTATGAAGACTGAATTGCAGCATGAGTTATAGCAATAATATACTTCTACTGTGGAATTAATTTAGCATTGTGCTTGTATTAGTTGTTGGCCTAGATATAAATTGCATTTTGCCGAGACAGGTAGTAAACAATATGTTAATGACGGAGTAACCTGCTTATTTTTTAATTAAAAAACTTCACCGTTTCTTCAAGACACCTCTTTTAAAATAAAACTTTGGAAAATGAGCTTATTTAACTAGGTGATTTGGGCAAAGCAATATTAACCCCCAGATTTGCTGAATGGAGAGGGCTCTGGTTGTGCAGAGAGGGCCAACTCCATGGCAGAAGCCTTGCTGCACCCACAGAAAAGTTCAGGGGATTAGCCATGCCACCAGCAGTGTTCCTCTGGGTGTTATTCCCCCAAATGGGGCACTTCCGAGCATAGCTAGAAGTGGATAAAAACCGGGCCTTTGGAGTGAGGTGTAAGGTTCATTTTGTAGAGGATTAAGGTGGTGAGAATTGTAAAGTTGTAAGGTTACATTTTGAAAGATTATGTGTAGAAGATATGCTGGCTAAAACTTTCTAACGATCCCGATATAATGTAATAAATTTTCTAGCTGCTACATCTCAGAGCGGATTTTATCCATTCACGACCTGAAAGCTCTGCTAGAGCATTAGAATATAAAATCTGGAAACAGATATCGAACAGAAGGCTAACCGAGATTATGAACAGACAACTGTTTGGCTCATTATAAAGTCAGATGTGTTCTATGGCATTTGAGTGGACAGCAGAGATGCTGACATTAACACATGGCTCATTAGAAATGAATTTGAGCTTGGCCTTTTATTCCACTAACTTCACTTAAAACAAAGCACCTAATATATACTGGGATCTCCTTGAAAATGCCACTGCCATTTCTTTTTTATGCATGTCACCACAATTTAAAGTAAAGGTAGCATATACACCCAACACTGGAGAACTAATAGGAACTCGGCCTCACTTTGCAGCTTGTGGCTATATCCATTACATAGCAAAAGAGAAGATCAAGTTCACTTTAATCTCCTTTGTTCCTGATGACAAGAAGCGCAGAATGCTTGGCTTCCTATTTGCCCTTGCTTTTTATCACATTACAGAAATGATAGCAAGGCAGCCTTATTATCCTGTCCTGTTCAAAAATTCTGCACGGCATTTTGGATCAGGACAGTTACCATCTTTATAGAAAACACTGAGAGAGCTTTCAGAAAATGACAAGCAACCTGATTTGTGTTGATTTCACATATTGGGTCCAATCCAGCCAATGTCCAACACTTTGAAACCCCATTGATATCAATGGGATATAATTGAGCATACTGTAGGCTTAATCTCTGCCACTGAAATGATGGGATTTACAAGTGTTTAGTGGATGAATTGTGTCACTGGCTGGAAAGCCCTAATTTTTTATTTACAGCAGTGGCATTTTTGTGGATTTCAACAGAGGTTTGCCTGGGCCGACAATGATGATGACAACTGTTCCTACTATGGCATAATGTCAGTCTGACACACCAATCCACCCAAAGTAATTCACAACAGTAAAGCTGATGTGCTTAATATGTCAAAAGCAGGGTGCTTTTTTTTTTTTAAAAAAAGGCTTAAATTAAATTTTCTCAGACTACTTTTTGTGGAGGCCTTAAACATACAATGATTTGACATGTCTACCTCTGAAGTACTATGATGGAGACCAAGGAGCATTTCTGTATTTTCTGATACAAAAATTGATGCAGAGTTATTTCTTTCTTGGACCCTCAGTTGCACCAGCCTGGAGTTAATATAGCAACTTTTTTTGGCTAGCATGAGAAACTAGGGCTTCAATGCTCTATGGCAGGGGTGGCCAACTCCCAAGAGACTGCGATCTACTCACAGAGTTAAAAACTGGCAGTGATCTACCCCCCTTTTGGGGGTTCAGGTCAAAGTTGTTGAGTTTTTTCAGGGAGGAGGTAAAATGTTGAGCTTTTTTAAGGGGAGCCACAGTTGTTCAGCTTCTTTGGAGGGAGCCAATGATCTACCAGTGATCTACCGCAGACGTCCTGTGATCTACCGGTAGATCACGATCTACCTCTTGGACATGCCTGCTCTATGGCTCCCAGGGCTTACATTACAATTGCTGTATTAGACTGAGGTAAAGTTCTCAGTTTTTCTACAACAATAATCTGACTTGGATGAAGTTTTTCTAGGAATAAATGATAGTTCCTTGAGCAATCATGGTGCTTCAATTTTTCTAACTGTTCCTTTAATGAAGCATATACACTGGACTGACCCGCAACCAATGTAAGTCAGATACTGCATGCTTTGGATATCTAAAATCATTTGTGTTGTGTCTCAGAGATGCTAGTACTGCATTTAAACTGCAAATGGCAATCAGTTTATGGAGAGGCTATCCAAAGATAGACAGAATGGGAGAGGGCAGTTATTACACATGCCCTGTGGCCTCTCATTCTGCATGGGATGCTATGCAGACAAGCAGACTGGCCTCCATGACGATACCACAATGCCAACTTAGTCTGAGTACAAAAAGGACTCTGCCCCCAATTCCTCCCCAACACGTTCCTCTGCTTGTAGTTCTGCATCTTAATCTGATGGTACATCCTTTAGGGTGCAGTCATTATCTGATACATATATGATAATTATGTAAGGTGCAAAAACATTAAATGCTTTATGTTCTTTGCAACTCTGTCCTTATGCTTACCAGGACTTATCACATATGGTAGATCTGAAGTTTAAAGGTTAAATTAAGAAATTCCACATTTTCAACCAAAACAGATTGGTTGCTGATGAAAATTATGTAATTTCTCTCAAAAAACAATGCAATCCTCCTTTTCATTTTCTATATTGTTTAAGAAAGTAAGATAAATGAATTAAAAATAAGTTTTTAATCTGTCCTGTCTGGTTTAACTTTTAAGAATGACATATATACTTGGTTAATTCTACTTCCATTCTTTGATTCCCCCCTCCCCGAAAATGAACATTTCTCATCTGTTTATTTTTATAATACGCCCCAGGTTTAGGTGTAACCCAAAGCTCTTGCCATTTTGGCAGGGGAGAGAGCGAGCATCCTTTCTACAAGAAAGACCAATCAAACATCAAACAAACCCAATATCTACACTGAACTGGGTGAAATGCAAAGGTGCCTGTCTTCCAGTGGCATAGTCACCTTTGGTAGGAGCAAAGGACACTGCCTTATACTGAGCCAGGCCTTTTGTCCCTCTAGCTCAGCCACTAACAGTGGCTGTCCAGGATTTCAGGCATGGGTCTCTCCCAGCCCTACCTGGAGGTCCCTACCTCAGGACCTTCTACTCTACCACTGAGCTACAGCAGCTGGGAGGGACCTTGATGTTTCATATTACACTGGCGCCCTGCCAATGCCAAAATCTGTCACCTCCCACCTCTTGCCTTTTGTTGGATTTCATAGTTGCAGCAACTGCTACAGTGCCCCAGAAGCTCTGTACCAGGTGTGACCAAACCGGTCGTGCTCCCCTAGATCGGCCTTTGGCTGCAGTTCTTTCACAGCATTAGCCTGTGAGGCCATACAAATTACCAAGCTAACCCAGGATGAGAGAGTTACTGATTTGTATCATCACCTCATGTGGTAATTAGCATTGCTGTTGTACCTTAGCATCAGGTCATATCTGTGATATAATATGTGATGAAATTTGTGGTCTCTGAGGTGCCTGTTGTATGCTACAAAAATAGTGTGGGAGCCCCATTTCCATGGCATCATTGAACCACAGTCCTATAAAATTGAAAGAATCCAAGCAATGAGGATCTTTTCCTCTGAGTTGGGCTCCAGATGGGTGGTTTTGCTTGCATCAATATAAGAGTGTCATGGGATGACACATTGGCAAACCAATGTTAATTTTTGGCAAACACAGCTCCCCCAAGCTCCCCAGTCATTCTGTAAAAGTTGTGTGTAGTTAGGCAATAGCTGGCCTTCAACTGTTGAAGGCTCAATTTCCACTCAGGCATAATGCTCTCCATGAGATGGCATGCAAGGTGATAAAGTGCACACTAGCCTACAGCATGGTTTCATTGTGGGGGTAAAACAGGTAAGTATCCATAGAGTACCTAGTTATCTGAAAAAAAGTGAAATAGAAATAATAGAATAATAATAATAGCACCAAAAAGGCAGTCACACCCAGGATCCCTTAAATATTATTTTAGTGATGTCACCCCTCACCTCCTTTAAATATAAAAGCAATAAAGGAGGCATCTGATTTCAGACTTTTCCATTCTCTCACTGGGTAGGGGTAATTTAGAACATTCAGAACAATAAAAGTGATTTTTGAGAGGGAGAGAGATGAAGTCCAGAAAGTACCTCCAATATTTGCTCAGCAAATGGGCCATATATTGATTTTCTTGTTATAAAAGTGAGTGGACGCTCTCCCCCCCCCAAAAAAAACAACCATAGCAATGTAATGCACAAATGGGGACAATAAACAGGCCAGAGGTTTGTCAGAGCAGCCTCCTTAATGGCTGATGTTTTACTGCCTTTACCAGCAGTCATTTTAGTATATGAAGCAGTTCAAACTTGTTCAAAGCAGATTCTAGAAATCACTGCTTTTGTGCCAAAGTAATCAGCATAGATGGTGACCTAGAAATCAGATATACCAATATGCTTAGAAAACCCGAACTACCAACGATGAAACTGAAGCCTCTTTCCATGAAATGTCAAGTTGATGTGCATGTCCAAGGCCCTCCGAGGCTCTCGAGTGCACCATTTTCCACTGCTACGTCCAACCCTGTCAGTCAACGTAATGCTGTGCTAGATGGACCAGTGGTTTGATTAGCTATAAAGCTGCTTCCTATATTCCTAACACACGTGACCACATCCAGCTAGAATCCAAAATCCCCGTGGTCTCCCTCGGTCACCTAGCCTTTGCCTCTTTTTCATGATTCCAGGATTACTTGCCTGCTCCTGTTTCATAGAGCCTATCAAGCTGTGTATAAATTTTATGAAATAAATGACATAATTCTTTCTCCAGTTCTAGGACTGATGGTAGGCCCCTTTTCACTGAATGATAGCTTCTTTGGTAGAGATGCAGATAGGGCATTCAAATCTCACAGCATATATACTGCCAATTTTTCTTTTTTCTTTTAGCTGAAGTTCTTCAGCAGATCTTTATTACTTTGCATATCACTGCAAACCACAAAAAGTTCATCATACACACATATATTGTGTGTGTGTTTGGACTAGTTTTGCCATGAGTCCTTCCATCTTATTAGCATGAAAGCATGAAAGCTTGAACCTCAAAGGTGACCTTATTGGCCCAATGTAGACATCTAGCTAGTCATGGTGTTAGACAATGAATAGAATCTATTGCTCTAATGAGTGCACTGGGGAGGCCTGCTGCTTAGCCGTAAATGGAGACTGTTCCTTAAGCTGTGTCTGGGCTACAGTCAGAAGGGAGGGCTTCTATTAAAATTAATAGCCTGCTTGCTCTTATTTTTTAACCGATGTATTGTTGAAATAGTGTTCTTCCAAGGTTGCACAGCTGGTTCAATGCTGATTGTTTTTAAAGTCAGAATAGATAATTAAATGGGATAGAAACTGACATTAGGTTATTCATGATAGAAAAGATGCCAAGAAGAGCTACAACAAAGGACACTTGCTGATAAAAGGGGGAGGGGGTGCAAACATAAATTTAGCACAAAACTTTTGGCTTCTAGGCTTTATTTTTCATGCAGCAGCAGAAAACTTTTTTTTGAAAGCTTTATTGTTTTGCTTTATAGAGCCCAAGTATTCTTGCTGTTCATCTAGAGTATTTAGGGTGGGTTATTTAGTCTTACACATTTTTCATCTGCTGCTGATCTCTCTCTCTCTCTCTCTCTCTCTCTCTCTCTCTCTCTCTCTCTATATATATATATATATATATATATATATATATATATGACCTCCTACAGATTGTAAGAAGAGCCTGATGGATCAGGCCAATTGCCCATCTCACCCAACATCCTGTTCTCATAGTTGCTAATCAGATGCTTGTGGGGAACCTGCTAGCAAATGGTATTCAGAAGCATTGCAGCCTTCTGTGCATATAGCAAATGCAGATGTGAATTTACTTGTATAGTTTCATCTATCTCACAGTGGTTATCTGGGCCCCACTGAACTCGCTAGAAGCTCCTTTGATGTATGTGGTGGTGTTGCCACCATTAATGTGCAAGTAGGTTGCCATGGGTTGAGGGCCACAACTTGCCCATGCCTTATGCCACAGCACTGGTTTTTTTCTGGTTGTCTTTAATGTCTATACATGACCTAAGGGAAGGGGTTATTATAGCAACCTAATCCATGCAGCTGTAGCCAATGAAGATGGGGGCCAGATGGTAGCTTCTGGAAGAAGAACAGAGTCAGACCTCCTTCAGAAGGCAACATATGGCTTTGACTTTGTTCAATCTTCTCCCATTCTGTACCACACAAACCCACACACCCAGTATTCATCTGGCAGTAGTAGATGTTGTTGCCACAGCAACATACATTCACGAATTGTCTCATGGGAACTATGGAAGGTGTGTCTTAAGAAATGCTTGGAACCACAGACAATGGAAAAGGTGTGTGTCTGTGTGGCAGAACTGCTGCAAGTTGAAATAGGCTGATTTCAGGATAGGGTGGTGGCGGTTCTTGGCATGATCTGACATTTGATTTATATATGAATTTATTTATATATTTATTTTAAGCATTTATATACACTCTTCAGGCAATTGTCGCAAAAGCATTTCCACAAAAATACAATAAGGCAATGGAAACAGAACGGGAGAAGAAAAAGTCTGACCTACAGCAGGGAAAAGGTAACAGAGACTGGATTGAGAGGTCCAGCTATTATCTAGCAAAAGAAGTCACTAGGCAATGGTGCATTCCATAGAACAACATCTTCAGACAAGGCATAAGCCACTTAGGATCAATGTCTGGAAGAGGGGGGGGTGAGCGAGGAATAAACCCTTCATTGCAAAGAGTTGACTGAGAATTGAGTTTGAAATTATGCTTTTAGAAATTAGTTTTATAGCTTGTGTAATGGTCTAGGAGCAAAATTGGTTCGACAGCATTTTGCTGAGCATACCAGTGTTGTTCAGTTTGTCATAATATATAAAATATCATTGCTCTGATAGTCCTGCATCAGCTTTTTGAAACTACTGCACAGCAGACATAATTAAGTATAAGGCTAATGTCCGCAGGCTCTCTCGCTTTCTTCCTCCTCCTCCCCACGTCTTCCAAACCTCTGCGGAATAGTAGGGTTTCCCTCCCCCATTACTGTTTGATGTATTTTCTGGCACATTTTTATCACTCTTCCCATTTAATTCCAGCACCCAATAACATACACACACACACACACTATTGAACTATACTATATTATCTGTACTGCACTGTACTATACTATACTGCCTGCACTTTATCTATTTTACTTTGGCTCTTGAGAGTCTCCATCTTCACTTCCAGTCTCTTTAAAGAGCTGTGAGCTACTCCCATGATGATGGAACTGATGAGATGAACTGATACGGAACTATCTGCTTCCCTTTCCCATATATAATTGACCTTCAGCCCTCCCACCTGCAGTCGAGAGCATTTTAGCACCGTGATGCCTAGCTGGGATTTGAAGGGAAGAGCATTCTCCAGATTTACAATGGCATATGTTTCATGGATCAGTTAAGAAGAGATGGTGTAAGACCCGAACAGTTCCTACCTACAATTATCTGACCTCTGGAACTGTCCATACGTTCGCCTATTAATTATGTGTAATAATGGCAGAAGTAATTTATAGTTTCACGAGAGTTCTGAAAATGCTCCTCATCAGTCATTATCATAGAGTCCTAGTGGTAGCCTTTGACTTTCAAGCATTTCTAGTATTCCAGGTGAAAGCACTGGATCTCTCAGTGGCTTTTGACACCATCAACCATAACATCCTTCTGGACCGTCTAGAGGGGTTGGGAGCTGGTGTTGGGGGATGAGTGTTCAGACCCCTGGGTTCTCACTTGTGGGGTGCCTCAGGGTTCTGTCTTCTCCCCCATGCTTTTTAACATCTATATGCAGCCGCTGGGAGAGATCATCAGGGGGTTTGGGCTGGGTGTTCATCAATATGCGGATGATACCCAGCTCTACCTCTCTTTCAAATCAGAACCAGTGAAGGCGGTGAAGGTCCTGTGTGAGTGTCTGGAGGCAGTTGGACAGAGGCCCATCACACCACATTTCTCCAGGGGAGGAGGTATTCTCAAATGTTTTCACAGGGAAAGGGGGTTCACCATCAGCAGTGACAGACGCCCAGTTCCAGTAACTGTATTTGTAGCCATTTCGCATGCACCACAATGTCCCAAGTCTAACAGCATTCTAGGGCAATCACCACAGAAAATGTGTGTGTGCGCGCGCGCGCGTGCGCATGTGCATGTGTAATCAGAAAATTCTTCAAAGTTGCCTTCATCTTCTGGGGAAGTGGGTGAGAAAAAAACACCTTAGAAATGTTCTCAGAAAAATATATTCTAAGATATTTTGGCTCAGCTTTGGAAACACAAGCTTTGATAATAGCAAAATGTTCAAACTGCTCTGTCAAAATAACAGTTAAAAGGGATCATGTTATGTTCTTTAAATTGTACCTGTGGTAAAAACCCTCATAATATTTATGGAACACATACATGGATGTCTAAGAACAACATTTTGCAACAACCTTAAGAGCTATTGCATACTGAAATTATTGAAGATGAAGATTGAACAATTTAATATACATCCACAAATGGCATTTTAACAGCTATGCTTAGAATAAATGTTCCAGCCTCTTCACATCTGACCATTTAAGTGGTTTGTTTGGGATTATTCTTCTTCTTCTTTTTATAATGAGCTAGTACTATTGTCCTAATTGCAAGTTGTACTGACAATAAAGTAAAATTAATGCATTTCTGATCCTGAAGGAAATCATGAAAAGCATTGTAGCATGAGAATAAAACCCCAATGTATCCAAGCAGAGAAGTTAATCATCATCATTAGCATAAACACCATGTTTTGATAACTTGCCGAGTATCTTTCCAATAAATTACATGACACTATTTAAGTTTCAATGGCAAATTTGGCTATTTTGTTGCCATGCAATGCTATCCTATATGTGTTTACTCAGGAGCAACTCTCACTGAGTTCAGTGAAGCTTGCTCCCATGATATAGGATTGCAGGCAGTGTCAGCATCCGGGGGTCAAACGGCCAGCTGGTTAGCCCCCAGCTGGATCGTCTTCTTCCAGCCGCCACACTGCGAAGTTCCCTTGACCTCTGGTGCGACATAAATCAGTGACCCAAGTCTGCTGACATGGGCACACTTTACTTAGCAGAGAAAACTGCGCGACAAAAGAGGCTTGAGGCTTGTGGAGACATACTAGCAAACTACGGATTTATTAATCATAAATCAGAACAAAGAAACATGTCGTTTCTCCTTGCCATCTCACCCGAGAGAGAGAGAAAAGCAAAAGTTCCGCTCACGCCAGCAAACAGTGCTGGAATATAAACAGACATGTGATATGTAACAATCCCACATCTGCAACTAAGGTGGAATGGAATTTCCCAACATCCTCCCCTTTTCCATGTAACCTGTGGTGCAGTGTTTCAACCCAACTGCAACCGCTGTACATAAACCTGAAGTTGTTCTCTGTTAACAACTTTAGACAACAGATCTGCAGCAATTTCATTTCCTGTCATGTAGGACACCTGAATGAGTCCTTTCCGAATACACTCCCTTGCACGATGTAACTTTATCTGCAAGTACTTGGTTCGTTGCTTGCAACTCTCTGAAGCTAGCAAAGCCAAACAGGACCTGTTGTCTTGATACACCTGTATAGGACATTTCACATTAATCCTGATGTCCTGAAACAGTTGCAACAACCGTTCACAATCCATAAGTGAATATGACAGTGCATTGAGTTCAGCTTCACAAGAACTTAGGCTCACTGTCGTCTACTTCTTGCACAGCCAGTGAAACAGACATTGGTTGTACATGTAGCACACCCCGGAAGTGCTTGTGCCATGTGTGGTGTCACTTCCAAAACTTGCATCTGCAAAAATCTCAAGACCTCTGACCAGTGAATCTCAGTCTGTATTGCATAGTACCTTTCAGGTAGCATGCTATGCACTTCAGAGCCTTCCAATCCCAAACAGTAGGATTGTTAGCATGTCTGCTAAACATATTAGTGCTTACAGCTATATCAGGTCTTGAACATGTGGTAATGAAATTCAGTTTGCCTAGAATGCATCTGTCAGAAAATGCTTCACCAGTATCATCTACCTGGGAACCTGTTACCATTGGTGTGTCCACAGGATTTGCATTAACCAAATTCAGTCTGGTTAACACATCAGCAATTTTCTGAGATTGGTGTAACAGAAAATCACCTGCCTGGTTTCTCTCTACTTCCAGAGAAAGATAGTTGGATACCTCACCTAGATCCTTCATGTCAAAGTGCTCCTTCAGTTGAGCTATTGTACTAATGAATAAGTGTGATTACATCAAGGAAGCAGAGAAAAAGTTAGCCAATTCAAACTTTTACACTTCTATACCTAATGACCCTACTAAGGCAGTGAAAAATAAATTACAGGTAATTTTAAACGAAGCCATATCCTTGGGCTACATAGATGAAAGTTTAGCAGAATTTCTATGCCCAGACCACACCAGAGTGCCATTTTTTTTCACACTTCCGAAAATACATAAAAATACACTTCCACCACCCGGGAGACCTATAGTGTCAGCTTCAGGGTCTTTGTTGGAAAACTGTTCCCAGTACATAGACTCTTTTCTACATCCCTTTACCATAGAAACCCCTTCTTACATTAGGGACACTAAACATATTATAACTCTTATGAAAATTTGCACGTTACCCAACACGGCATAATTGCCACATGGGATGTTTCGTCCCTATATACTAATGTACCTTTGGATATAGTAAAAGCTCAAATTTAAGAACTGCTGATTGATCACAGTCAGTCTTCTCCACCAGTGCATTTCCTAATGGAGATTCTGGATTTAGTTCTGTCCAATAATTTTTTTCAGGTTTGGTTCAAAATATTACATGCGGAAACAAGGGATAGCCATGGGCTCCAAATGGGCTCCAAGTGTCGCTAACATTTTTTATGAGAAACTTTGACTTAGAACACATTATTCATAATAATCCATACAGTGAACACATTTTGTTTTACGGCCAATACATAGATGATTTGATATTTATTTTTTCTGAGGATATTTTTGAACTGTTCAGCCAGTGGATAAACTGTTTAAGTCCATATCTGAGCTTCGAAGGCACATCAAGCTCACATTCCTTACCCTTTATGTGGACCAATCCAGAATTAAAGTTAGTCCCTATAAGAAAAGTACAGATAGAAATTATTTATTACATTATAGTTCTAATCATCCCAAACATCTCCGAGATAATCTCCCTCTAGGTCAATTTTTAAGACTAAAACGCAATTCATCGGACCCACAGGACTTCAAAGCTCACTATAAAATACTTTCTGCATCGTTATCTAAACGAGGTTACCCAAACTCTGTAATAACTACTGCTATCCAAAAAACACAATCTAGAGAGGGAGATAAAATAAAAATATTCCTTCAGTGGCACCTTAAAGCCCAACTAAGTTTTTATTTTGGTATGAGCTTTCATGTGTTACAGGCTTTACAGTAGATAATTGAACAGACTTCTAATACTTGAGGCAAGTATAAGAAGCTACTCTAGGCTCATACCCTGGTCCACTCTGGCATCCTTAGTTTCCATTGCTCATCATTTTTCTTCACCTCCTCCACACACACCCCGAAAGTGCTAAGAGATAAAACATCATAGAACTTTGCCTGAGGAGATACGAGAGAATAAAAGAGCCTTGCTGGATCAGACCAAAGGCCCATCTAGACCAGCATCCTCTTCTAGCAGTGGTCAACCAGATTGTTATGGAAAGCCCACAAGCAAGCCTTGGGTACAATTGCAACTCTCTGCAATTGTGATTCCCAGCATCCAACCGTGATGGTATAACATAACCTCCATGAACTTGTCTAATTCTTGTTGAAAGCCATGCAAGTTGATAGTCAGCACCACACCCTGTGTAAGCAAATTGCATGGTGCTGCATGAATAAGTACTTTTTTTCTCTCACTGACCAACTGAAGAGGCCCCAATGCAGATGGAAGTGCTTGGACCAAAACATATAAATTATATCACATTTATGCTTCTGTATCACAGTATATTTTACATTGCACTATATTTACATTATATCCATCATAGTAAATCATTCAGCATTCAATTGTGCAGCAAACAACTCATTTTGTGGCTGTTTTTGTCCCATTGAACATGGTGGAACTTACGGCAAAGTAAAGACACATTTTATTGCGCTACCAGATCATGATCCATTCTTCATATGAAGTACTGCAACTATAATTTAGTTCTCACACTTTGATGCTTTCCCCCCATTTAGTGTACATAGAGCAATTTGCATTTCATGCATCTTGCTTTAGTCACAATCAATAGGGTATGAAATATCTTAATCATGTCTGCTGCTGAGAGAGTGCCAGTTTAGATGTCACACTAAACCATAGTTTAGCACTTTGAGAAGAAGCCACAGCAAGCTTTAGCTTTGCATTTTCTCCCCTTCTGCTGTGGTTGGACTTCCACTTCTATTTTACACTAACTGCTTGACTGGACAAACTGCATTTACATATTTATTATATTGGCTTGTTTCCACTAGCCATAGTTAATCACACTTTGGATGACATGCTAAACTGTGGTTAATCTAAAACAGAAGCTGGAGCTTCAGATTAACTCCTCAAAGCTGGACGAAGGGAGGGAAGCAAGTGAGGCCAGGGTGAGGGTGGGCTTGATTTTGCAATGTCACACCATAAATATTAGGTCCAAATGCAGCCACTGTTATCTAATGCCTAATTTTTGCAATTATTGCCACCCATAGTAAATTTTGCCATCATCACTGACTTTCATTACCATTACAATGTGCCTGGGAGATGTTTCAGCCCTCAAAATCTGCTCCAGGACTAACTTTGTTGCCATCAGAAAGTGCATCTCCATATCTCTGATAGTAGCAAGTATGGAATGCTTAGAGTATTGGGCTGTAATCCAAACCCTTAGAAGGTAGCAGAAGGGCTGAATTGGTGGCCTAGCCACCAATGCATCCAAAATGCAACTTTGCTGTACTAGCTCCCAGACTGGCACAGCACAGAGACCCGGAATGGGCCTATTGTCATCATACAGCAATAGCAGGACTGGGTGGACCCTGTGCCAGCCTGGCTCTGCCATCTCTCTGCTCCATGTGTTTCCACTGGCTGCCACTTGGGGCAGAAGCACTGGTACACCCCCCTGCCAGTGGCAGATCTCCACCAAGTGGAAAGGGCAATAGAGTTGGGTGGAGCACACCTCTAATTCATCCAAGCCTCATCCAGTATAGCAGATTGGAAGCCTATCTTGATTTCAGCAAGGCCTTTGACAAGGTGCCCCATGCTATTCTTGTAAAGAAGCTGGTAAAATGCGGGCTAGACAATGCTACCATTCAGTGGATTTGTAACTGGCTGACTGACCGAACCCAAAGGGTGCTCATCAATGGCTCCTCTTCATCCTGGAGAGAAGTGACTAGTGGGGTGCCACAGGGTTCTGTCTTGGACCCAGTCTTATTCAACATCTTCATCAATGACTTGGATGATGGGCTTGAGGGCATCCTGATCAAGTTTGCAGATGACACCAAATTGGGAGGGGTGGCTAATACCCCAGAGGACAGAATCACACTTCAGAATGACCTTAACAGATTAGAAAACTGGGCCAAAGCAAACAAGATGAATTTTAACAAGGAGAAATGTAAAGTACTACACTTGAGCAAAAATAAAAATGAAAATGAAAGGCACAAATACAGGATGGGAGACACCTGGCTTGAGAGTAGTACATGGGAAAAGGATCTAGGAGTCTTGGTAGACCACAAACTTGACATGAGTCAACAGTGTGATGCAGCAGCTAAAAAAGCCAATGCAATTCTGGGCTGCATCAATAGGAGAATAGCATCTAGATCAAGGAAAGTAATAGTACCACTGTATTCTGCTCTGGTCAGACCTCACCTGTGGTACTGTGTCCAGTTCTGGGCACCACAGTTCAAGAAGGATACTGACAAGCTGGAACGTGTCCAGAAGAGGTCAACCAAAATGGTCAAAGGCTTGGAAACAATGCCTTATGAGCAACAGCTTAGGGAGCTGGGTATGTTTAGCCTGGAGAAGAGAAGGTTAAGGGGTGATATGATAGCCATGTTCAAATATATAAAAGGATGTCATATAGAGGAGGGAGAAAGGTTGTTTTCTGCTGCTCCAGAGAAGTGGACACGGAGCAATGGATTCAAACTACAAGAAAGAAGATCTGTGCTACATGGAACATGCAAAAATCTAAATTAGTACAATATTGTGTGACCTCTCATTTGGCATTCATTTTCTGAAGATAATGAACACTGCTTTCAGCTTCAGCTGGAATTCAACACCTAGTGTAGCTTCTTGTTTACATAACATTCTGTCCCAATATTCTTGTAAAATAACCAAGTATAACCGTATGCATATGCATGCAATTGTAAAAAGAAGCTAGGAAGGACATCAGGATGGAATTTATTACACACACAAAAACTGGAAGAGGCAAGGTACCTCTAAGACAGCTAAACTAGGAAGAGCAGGTGATGGGAATGAATAGGAAAGGCAAAGAGGAAGAAAAAATGTTCAACTGTATGGGGGAGATGGTTTTGCAGTAGTAAATAAGGGTTCAGAATAAACGAGTCAGTTGTAGACGTGGGACTGATGGGAACTGAAGGATCGGAGAACAAGGCTATAAGGCAGGAAAATGTCAATAGCTTTCTCCCTAGATTTCCTCTATGTGCTTAGCAGGAATTTTATTGACTGTGGCAAGACTGTGCATGAGAATGCTCTCAACCTGGACTTTTCCATTCCCTGGTAAGTGGGTGGGGCTGGTTGTCAAGAGCCAGAGTCAGAAGTAAGCCAGCAATAAAACACCCGGTGTCAGTGAAGTTAACTCCTTATTCAAAGAAACCAAAATATCAAAGGCCTAGTGATCACAGCAACCCTTCCCAGTAGGTCTTGCCCCAATAAGGTCCGGCGCCCTGGCGCCCCGCACCACCCAGCCTACCCCTAGAGCCGGCCCTGTCCTGTATCCTTTGTTGCTCTTAACAGAGTTTGTTTTGCTGTGAAATCTCTTAGATATCCCTTTCTGTTGAAATGCGTTTTCTGTCATGAAAGAAAACATACACCAAATGATTCAACAAAACTGAAGCCAGCAGAAGTTTTGGACAACTTCATCGCAAAAAAAAAAAAAAAATGGGATGAGCACTGATAGCAACAGGCAGGGCTGCTCGGGATGTCAGATAAAACCATTCATGTGTGGCACCCGCATAAATAAAGGGATGCCTGACCAGGCACGGCTATGTTTAAAGGCAGTGCCTTCTAGCAGTGACTCATGCAACCCCAGTGATTGAAAAATGTGCCGCTGACCTGCTGTTACAGTCACACAAGGCACTGACAGGAAGTGGTACCTGAATCTTGCTGGAGTTAGAGGAATTACTTCCTCCAGTCAACATTTATGCCTTAGTGCAGTGAACTCAGTTTGTATTGTATAGGTGGTATTGTATAATAATAATAATAATAATAATAATAATAATAATAATAATAATAATAATAATAATAATAATAATAATATATTTATACCCCGCCCATCTGGCCGGGTTCCCCCATCCACTCTGGGCGGCTTCCAACAAAACATTAAAATACAGAAATCCATCAAACATTAAAAGCTTTCCTAAACAGGGCTGCCTTAAGATGCCTTCTAAAGGTCTGGTAATTGTTATTCTCTTTGACCTCTGGTGGGAGGGCATTCCACAGGGTGGGCGCCACTACCGAGAAGGCCCTCTGCCTGGTTCCCTGTATCTTGGCTTCTCGTAGCGAGGGAACCGCCAGAAGGCCCTCGGCGCTAGATCTCAGTGTCAGTTGTATAGGTTGCCGAACACTTACTGTGGAATGGACCCAATCCACCAAACCAACAACACATCCAGAAGTACGTGACACATCTGTCAAAGAGAATTCTCCCCCAGTTTATTTGGTTTTAAGTTAAAGGAATGCCACAATTTCTTTTCTCACAAAATTATGGTTTAGTCACTAACCCTGTGCCCTTTAAAATGCAGCATTTAACATTTGATTGTGATTAATAAATTTCTCTTTCATATAGCACCTCATAAATATTTTTGAGTTTGTAAATCACCTTCTCCCTGTAACTTCAAACTGCACAATAAAAGGCGAGTTTTGTTTGAAGCTTTTGGAATGATAGATAGGTCCCATTTAAACTAAATTAATCTAATCTTTATGGGGGAAAACATAAAATAAGGTTGGCTTTAAATCTTCCCTGCCTCTGAACAGTTTATGAACATACAATGCTTTTGACCCTTTGAGGGAAAGGACAAAGGAATCCAATTTAATTGTGTGTCTCATGTCAAACGAACAATGTTTTTCATAAAAACAAGACAATCTTTTTATATTAAAATAAACCCTCACTGGAAAAGGTCATATAGACATTTTCTTTACATTTTTGACACCAATGTGAATTTGTGTACTTGTTGGGACTATCTGTTTTAAACATTCTACAGTATCTATTCCTCTGGGGCTTTGCTGGGACCGTTCCTCCACACCTTAGATTGAAGTTCTTTTTGGTTTTAATTAGATTGACCTTTTAGTCCACTTGGCTGGCCTCAAAATGACTGATAATGACTGTTCTCTTGAAAGGAGTGAAGAAAGATGGAAGACAGTCATAGGAAATAAAAAATATTTGATACAGCGATCCTGGTGATATAACGACATCATCGTTATTTTCATAGCTACTAACACAAAGAAATACTAGCCTCTGCAAATTTTGTGAAGCTTTAATGATGACAGGTTATTTCTCATCTTCCTGAATGAACATTTTATAGCTCGCTTGATGACTAATATCTTCAAGAGACTGTTTTTACTGTCCAGTAATGACTTGCCTTTTCCACACTTCCAGGGTTACAAATGGTAAACTTTAAGTAAAGCTGAAACAACCTCCATAACTGATGGCAGCTGAGGGGCTATCACTCCCCCCCCCACAATTTCACACACAAAAAAGCCATTAAAATGTCTAAGCTCGAAATTGCACTTTCGTGAAGCCTGAAGGCAGCACACAGCCTTGAAAATATTCAAATTTTATCTAGGTTCAAGTTTTACTTCGGCTCTGGATTTGCTGTGGGAGGCTTATGGGGTTGCCCTAGTTGGGGGGTGAGAACCACTCCACTTGCATTTAGCTCAGTAACATTTACCCCACCCCATGTATGGTTCTAAGAATGTTCCCCTCCCCATAAACTGGGAGTCGTGGCTTGTGAGTGGGGAGAAGCAAATACACTATAACAAAACATTCTGCATGCTAAAATCCTATAATAAAAATAATAATAGTAAATGCCATTTAATTGCATTGGAATCTTTAATGTATTCGGCTGTGATCCTATGCTTTACCTGGGAGAAACTCAATGGGACTTAAACACAGAAGTAGACATGCATAGGAACGCACTGCCCGTTAAGATGGTGCACAAAAGCTCAGGATCTAGTCCCCCAAATGCTGCCATTCAACAGAGCCAAGCTGCCTGAAATGCTGTCCCACTTTTGGTCTGCAACAGGCCGTTTCTCTTATGCTGTGCATTGGTGCAGAAGTCAAATGTAATGTATATGGTGTCATGAAATCAAGGGCTATTACTATTACTCAGAGAGCTGCCTGTTTTCTGCTTCACTAGTGCAGCAAACTAATTGAAATTAAGGGTATCTCAACATAAATTCTGCAATGCTTTGGCTTCATTTTCTCTATTAACACTCGAATGAACTAAAAATTCATTAGGTACTAACTGAATCATTCTAAACTCCTTTAAAACACTTTAAAGGGGCTGGTAGATTTTACAGTGAAACTACCTGCCTAATACTATGTTGCAGGTATGATAGATTTAGCGAAGTATCTGAGCCATTTTTCCTATGTAAAACTTTCTACTCATTCTGTTGCCTGCTTTTGATCCTCCACGCACAACTACTCTCGTTGGTCATGTTCTGAAGTGTTTACCCTAAAGTTCATGTTCTGAAGTGTTTACCCTGTAGGGGTATCAGCAGCAGCAGCAACACCTTGGGCAGCCAGGTCTAGCTCCAGTGCATTGTGGGAAATTTATAGGACTCATTGCTTCTGCTCAGAGTCCTGGGTTGGAAAAAAGAAAGAAAAGAAAGCCAAGTACAGATGCCAGTGGTGGCCCTGCCAAAGTGCTAGAGTCCTGGAACCTAGGATGCCAGATGTTCTGTGAGTGACTTCCATGTATCTAAATGATACAAGTGCATCTTTCTCCTGGGTTGAGATAGCAATCCAAGCGGTACACAACCTGATGTATTCCCGCCCATAGCAAAGCAAGATAACCCTTGGCTTATTCTTATGTACTAAAACTAGTTGGGATCTTTTCTTTATAGATGAGACACCGCTACAGTTAAAAGTGTTTTAACTGCTTCAGTTGTCAAAGACATCACTTAATATTAACCTGCTTCCGTGCGGGGCCTTTTTATATTTTAAGATGGCAGAATATTAGCTTCGAATGTGTAAGATCGGTAAGATGATTTGCCTCAATTAATATTGGAGACACATTTGAAGCAAATGCACAGAAGGGCCTCCTTTCGTGGTTTTGGAAGTATGTGAAAATTACAGTCGGGGGCAATGTGCTAATATCTCGCGGTTAGGATCTTTGTCAGCTGTATGGAACGTATCATAGAATTCTCCAAATCTCTTAGTAATATTCTCAATAATGTCAGGTTATTATAAAGAACACAATACTCTTAACTTCCTGTCTCATGAGCCTACTTTAACACTTGTCAATCATTATCCTACTGCAATACTTCTGGGGAGAATTTTAAAGTAAAGTTTCCTGAAAATAGTCCTCCTCATTTTGGTTTCCAACCAACTGCTTTTGAAAATATTTTGATTTTTATATCTTATCTAGTTATTTGTCCCAGGAAGGAGATAATGGCAAAGTTCAAAGAGTCAACAATGAAGCTTGAGCGTATAGCCATTAAAACAATAAGGAGAACAAAATAAATTATGGGTCCAGTTATACAGTAACAATACCCAAGGATGGTGTTGCTACCAAAAGACACAGTAAAAGTGTGTTTATGATAAACAATTGGGTTGCTTATAGCTTGGTTTCAAGATATGTAGTGCCATGAGGCTCATCTAAAAGATTGTGCAGAAAAGTTCAGTTGCACCATAATGAAGAGTTTGGATATTTTCCCACTCTTAATGGTAGATATTGTATTGACATTTACCAATTCACTGAAGAAACTCAGGTGGACAGGCATAGCTGCCAAGTCTCCTATTTTCCCCGGGAAACCCCCGTTTTTAAAGCCATTTCCCACTGTCATCCTGAATGGGGAAATATCCCTTAATTCCCCCGGAATTTTTATTTTTTTTGCAAACAGAGCCAGGAAGTGTGCATGAGAGTATCACTCTTTACTTTTTCCTATCTCTATAGACACGCCTGTTTCTGGTACAAAGACTTGCTTTGCGAGCAGAGCCAGGAAGTGTGCACAAGGGGATCACTCTTTACCTTTTGTCTATGGTGCTAGCCTGGGCTCTTCATCCACCAGCGGATCCAAGCCTGCTACTCAGACCTCACCGAGCTGTTGGGCATGTGGCATGTTGGTAAGCTGCCCGTGAGCAGGCGGGAAACGCTCTTTGAGGGGGGTCTCTGCTGGCACCTCCCTTAGTGGGTCTCTCTCTTTGTCTCCCCTTCCCCCCTTTAGAGTCTCCCGTGTACTCTGTGTGCCTCAGTGCCAGGATCCCCACCCCACCATAGTGCAACCATTGATTGCAATTAAGCTGACTCTATTTTGCAATACTAGAAAGATCAAAGAAAATAAAGAGCGAGCTTGCTAGTAAAAATGATCCCAAGCTCTCTCAGTCCTAATTAAAAAATATTTATCTAATGGGCATTTGGATAGCTAGTTAAAATACACCTCTCTCATGTATGATCAGGAAAAGCCCCCCTCCCCATTTTTGTGTATTAGCAGACTGAAGAAAGAAAGTGCTGGGGGTTGGGGTGGGGTGGGGGAAGAGTGGAAGAAATGGCTGAAGCACTTGGTTGAGACCATAGCTGCCCAAGTCCCGGTTAAAAAAATACGCATGGGCTTCTGTAATCCGTGATGTCCCGCTAAAATAGGGACATTTGGAGGATCTGATATATGCTGCGAAGATTAAAATAATTCATTCAGCAATCCTTATCTTCCTTCAGCACACCTTTAACTACTTTATCACTCCCTACCTATACTACTCCTTCTTCTCCTACTACTAATATATTTAAAGATTTTGTTGGCAGTGGTCTATCCATGACCTTGGATGGTGTGGGATTCACTGCAGCTTTTGCTTCTCCTGCATTATTCAGA
Source organism: Zootoca vivipara (assembly GCF_963506605.1). Taxonomy (NCBI): domain Eukaryota; kingdom Metazoa; phylum Chordata; class Lepidosauria; order Squamata; family Lacertidae; genus Zootoca; species Zootoca vivipara. Next base: position 36,432,302 of record NC_083276.1, read on the forward strand.
TAATGTTGGGAAGATCTGGGCCACATGGGCAGAGCTCATAATAAAAACCAGTGTGGTATAGTGGTTGGAGTGCTAATCTAGAACCTTGGAGACTAGAGTTCAAATCCCCAATCAGCCATGAAGCTCACTGGGTGACCTTGGGCCAGTCATTCAGCTTAACCTACCTCATAGGGTTATTGTTTTGTTTTTAAAGGGTCAAGTAGCAGGTGTTGAGGAAAGGTCTGTATCTGAGAGCATGGAGAACTGTTTCCAGTTAGGGTAAACATGTTTAGGGTCCCATTTAGCTCCTAGCTTTCATATCTCGGTTTCTAACACTGGATGATCATCAGGGTCCCTTCCAACTCTACAATTCTGTGATTCTTATATATTGTTGTTGTTGTTTAGTCGTTTAGTCGTGTCCGACACTTCGTGATCTCATGGACCAGAGCACGCCAGGCGATCCTGTCTTCAACTGCCTTCCACAGTTTGGTCAGACTCATGTTGGTGGCTTTGAGAACACTGTCCAACCATCTCATCCTCTGTCGTCCCCTTCTCCTTGTGCCCGCAATCTTTCCCAACACCAGGGTCTTTTCCAGGGAGTCTTCTCTTCTCATTAGTTGGCCAAAGTATTGGAGCCTCAGCTTCAGGATCTGTCCTTCCAGTGAGCACTCTGGGCTGATTTCCTTCAGAATACTGCCCTTCCCATGTGACTCTATGACACAGACTATCCCCTTTTCCTTAGGTAAGTTTTGCCCTTTTCTGAGTCTCCAACTCTGTGAGTTTTAATACGCTGCTGGAATAACCAAGACGATACGCTTTGGCACAAAAAGAAGATTAATTTTATTTTCTTGAGAACATAGGTTTTTCTTTTCTTAACAATGCGTAAGTTTACAAGCTCAATTACAGTTATACATTAACTCTGTCAGACTTTAACTTCAAGTTATCATAAGCCTAACCTAAACCACCACTATCCTGGCCCCAACACCCTTCTTCTTCCCTCTTCGTCACCAACCTCCCACTCTTCCAACTGCCAAAACGGTTATTCCCTCCTTTTTAAACCGGGCACCGTCCCGCCTCCTAAAGATGCGCTGTCAGGTAAACTGGAGGTGGATTAACTCTTTCTAATCCAGTGTGTAATAAATCTTCCATCCTGGGGCTAATCCATTACAGATGTCATTTTCTGTTACAAATAAAAAAATACAACCCACCCAAAATGGGGTGGGGGTGGGATTGAAGCACAGCTGTAGGTGGGGGTGGTGCACCCATTTCCGCCACCCTGGCTACAGACAGGGCCTGGAGCAGGCATCCCCAAACTGCGGCCCTCCAGATGTTTTGGCTTACAACTTCCATGATCCCTAGCTAACAGGACCAGTGGTCGGGGAAGATGGGAATTGTAATCCAAAACATCTGGAGGGCCGAAGTTGGGGCATGCCTGGCCTGGAGTCTGCAGGAGAAAGGGAAATTTTCAAAAAATCCTGTTCCCCTCCTTCTGTTTATGGAAGGCTCCTCTCAACCAAAACACATTTTATCTATCTGTCCTTCCCAATGGCAATGCATTTTTTCATTCTTCAATATTTCGGAGATGTTTGTCTTCATATGACTGTGGCATATGCTGTAAATGTTTGTTTTTTCTTTGCTAGGAATTAAATATTGGCACAGCAAGTGAGAGGGTGGGAATTTATTTCTGCAATACAATGACAGATATTGTTGAAGCCTCTAATCAGATGTCTGGTTGCAATTGGCACATCCAAGGATCGCTTTCTGTGTGTTCAGCCTTGGGATTGTCCCAAACTAAAATACCATGTCATGAACTCTGGATGTGCTGATTTGTTCTTGAAACCCGTTGATTCCCGTAGGCTTTTATATTAGGTTAAACTAGGGAAATAGGCCAAAATAAAGAGTGGCACAGAAAATGTTCCCTGTGCATGCAATGCAGGGAGCAAAATATCAACAACAGCAACAAATGCTTAATAGTGCCAACAATATTACTCATTATAACAACTCAGGGAATTGAACCTTCAGGTTCCTCTCATTAGGAAAATAACTTTCAGTGTCAACTTAATGCTTTCTAACCACAAGGCTCTTATGGGCAGCACAGTGGAGTGGAATAAAAGAGAAGAGTGGGAGTTCTGGAAGTCATTACCAAAGAATCCCCTCGACACACACCGTGCCTGTAGCTTGCCAGTTGCTATATAAAATCATATATTACTGATAAATTGAACAGCTGAAAAGGTTACCCTGGATTATAGCCTTTTTTAAAGGGCAAATATAGCCATAGAACTACAGGGAAATGACAAAAATATGTTCATGTAACATGGGCTAGATTCTGTATGTTTGTGGAGGGCCCATATCTCAGTGACAGCGAGCATGCAAAAATAGCACAAATTTATAGTTTTAATCCTCAGCATCTCCAATTAAATAATTTCAGTGCTTAACACTGGGGAAGAGAAAAAAGATCCTACAGAGTCAGAACAGACAGTCCTAGGCTAGATGGACTTTAAACTCACTTTTCGAGCAGGGATAAGGAAAATAGGGTTGCCATATTTCAAAAATTGAAAATCCGGTTGAGCTTGTTGAGCTTTTCTGTGCAAAATCTCAGAAAAATGAAGTTTTTGAGCTATTTCCAAGGAAATTTGCAGGAATCTACACTTCCAACATGGGTTGTCATATGTCCGGATTTCCCCGGACATTTCAGCGATTTCCACCTTGACACTGTTTCCAACGGCCGAATCCTGGCCATGTCTTGGAAATTCTGGATGTATGGCAACCTTGTTGTTGTTTAGTCGTTTAATCATGTCTGACTCTTCGTGACCCCATGGACCATAGCACGCCAGGCACTCCTGTCTTGCACTGCCTCCCGCAGTTTGGTCAGACTCATGTTGGTGGCTTCGAGAACAGTGTCCAACCATCTCGTCATCTGTTGTCCCCTTCTCCTTGTGCCCTCCATCTTTCCCAACATCAGGGTCTTTCCCAGGGAGTCTTCTCTTCTCATGAGGTGGCCAAAGTATTGGAGCCTCAGCTTCAGGATCTGTCCTTCCAGTGAGCACTCAGGGCAGATTTCCTTCAGAATGGATAGGTTTGATCTTCTTGCAGTCCATGGGACTCTCAAGAGTCTCCTCCAGCACCATAATTCAAAAGCATCAATTCTTTGGCGATCAGCCTTCTTTATGATCCAGCTCTCACTTCCATACATCACTACTGGGAAAACCATAGCTTTATCTAATACGGACCTTTGTCGGCAAGGTGATGTCTCTGCTTTTTAAGATGCTGTCTTGGTTTGTCATTGCTTTTCTCCCAAGAGGCAGGCATCTTTTAATTTCGTGACTGCTGTCACCATCTGCAGTGATCAAGGAGCCCAAGAAGGTAAAATCTCTCACTGCCTCCATTTCTTCCCCTTCTATTTGCCAGGAGGTGATGAGACCAGTGGCCATGATCTTGGGTTTTGTTTTTGTTTTGATGTTGAGCTTCAGACCATATTTTGCTCTCTCCTCTTTCACCCTTTTTAAAAGGTTCTTTAATTCCTCCTCACTTTCTGCCACCAAGGTTGTGATTCAGTTATCATTTAAAGGCAAACCTACATAATTTGCACTTCTCCCAGCAATATGAGAATCAAAACACAGCCATCCTTCAGAATTCATACTTTCTCAGTGCAAGGAATGCATATACTAGGGTAAAGTGTGCATAAATTTAAGTTTGGGGAAATGAGAAAGCAAGATAAACAAAAATTGATAGACTTCCCCATTCTGGTTTTCATTTGATATTTTCAAATGGACACCCCATTGGTATGATAACAAGTGTCTTCTAAAGCTGTGGTCCAATCTTCAAGTTACGTATGGTGGATAAGGGTAGGATTGTTAAAGGATCCCTTTGCATTGGCCGGCCACAATAATAATGGTAATACAACTGGAATGGTGGATTGCACTGGCATGTTAATGTTCTGTCATATCTGCCTTGTGCCAAGACACACACACCCCCCAATACTTTGTCCTGGTTGTATGAAGTATGCATGCCTTCTCTCCTGGCCACAATCATAAGAAGAAACTGGTTCATGTAGATAGCCCCTCTAGTCTAGCATTCTGTTTTCCATAATAGCCAACCGGATACCTCTGGTAAGTCCACAGACAGGATATAAAGGTTATAGCCTTCTCAGCTTGAAGAATTGTCTGGAAGCTCTTAGTAACATACAGTTTCTCAAACCTGGACAAAGCTATGATTTGGGTAACAAGATGTGTAAGAGTAAGGGGCAGTGAGATATACATGTGGATTGGTTTGAGATTTGCATATTTATCAGTCTTCTGTGTCACTTGCTGATAAGGTCCTAGTGCAGTGTAGAATATAGAAACACTGCAATACAACTGACGGGTCAAGCCACTTCAATTTTATTGTTGTTTCAGCTTATTTCCAAGCCCATATGACCCAAGTCATGAATCATATTCCATTTCTGGAATATATAGGTTAAAGTCTTATACACCACAGTAGCATGGATTATTACCCTAGTCTCTTTCTTTATTTCTTCCTCATAAATCTATAATGGCCAAACTGTATTTCAGATGATACTATCTATGCATTCAGTCTAGTTCTTTCATTTTCATAATATAATCAAGGCTAACTCACCCTCCCTAGATTTCCAGGTCAGTTTGGTATTTCCTCAGAGGATGTCTGATTTAAGATTGTGTGGTATCCAGGTGTTTTCATTTCATCTACAAAACAGAAAGGGAAATATTAGCCCAACTCTTTAAACACAAACAATCCTTTTAAACCCAGGGGTCTGTGGTGGACTGTGCACTTGAGAGCTGCAAGTCAGTTGCGATGATCTGCTTGAGAATTGCAGCTTGAAGGCTTCCACACCCAATGGCTGCAGTGCTGAAGTTGCAATTCAGGTTCAATGCACAAAGGTTCTCCCACCTTCATTTCTATCAGTAGGGGAACTGATCAGCAAGATGGAAAATTCTCTTTTCTTTATGACTTGCATGCCCCATTCACCCTTTTACAGGGAAGACCAGAAGCCATCTGCCAGGCTGACTGATGGTATAGAATAGATAAAAGTGAAGAACCTTTTCTAGCCCTGGTATACCAATGAGAAATAATAATAATGATAATGATATACCACCCTTTATCAAAAGATCACAGGGCAGTGCACAACAGTAAGATCACATTTTAGGAGCATCAATAATAAAAACATAAAAAATAATAACAACAGACAGCATAATTAAATAACAACTACAACGTGGCCAGTGCCCAAAGCCCTTCTTTATCTGGGTTTTCCTTCCTGTCCTGCCCCAACCACAGAAATTGGAATGTCTACAGCCCTAGTGGTGGGTGGGGCTAGAGGAAAAGTGGGAGGAGCCATACATGTAAACGTTACCTTTTGTAAAGTAGGGTTCTACACGCACTCTGTCCTCCATTCAGGCAAGCAAGAAGTGTTATGTAAGTTCAAGGACTCATTCCAGCTAGGTTGAGAGGTGAGGGCAGTGAGGAGTGGTCCGAGGACCAGAGAGGACCAAATTCATGTCCCTCTCCCCACCAGATGTTTCCCACCCATGGCACAGATGCATAGAGCTTGCTTCTCTCCTTATATCCTGCCCCTAATCCACAATATATCTTTCCCCACAGGTTACCACTAGTTTATACTATATATATATATATATATATATATATATATATATATATATATATATATATATATATCAATAGTTTCAATAAAATATTATATATTGTTAGATTTTAGAAAGATTTTATCAGCTTTTTAAAAGAAATCCGCACTAAAGAATAATAAGCAAGATTCCTTGTAAAATACATTATTCCCACAGAGAAACAGAATGGAAAGCACCAATTCATGCCTTTTCCTAAGAAAGAATAGCCGTTCCAATGTAAATGTTTTGAAGTGTTTAATGAAGAAAAGTATCAGTGGCTTAGAAGAACTGCAATTAGAATTGAGGAGCAATTGATGCTGATAAAGTAGATTCAAAGGACTATTAAATTGTTTCCTTTACAATCATTACTCTCAGAATGGAAAGAAATGATTATTTGTTTCCAAATATGGCGGTTTGCTTTCTCTCTCCCCCTCTCCCTCTCCCTCTTTCTCTCGCACACAAACGCACACAAAAATATTCACATGGGAAGAAATGAGTTGTGCATAGATGTTTTATGCAGATAAATAATCAACAGTATCCTTTCCAAATGTATTTTCCCTCATTTTTGCATTCTGAGAGCAGCACTGCTTTTTGAAAATCAGGGATTTTTGTGCATTGTAATAAGAAGCACAAGACCTGTAAAATTATCAATACCACCTCTATTTTTTAAAAAAAAATCAATCAAAGACAATATGCAAGCTTTTGATCTGAACTCTAGGCTTCTCCAAGTTATGTGTTCAAGATTTTTGTTTGCAGATTTGTATCAGTCTTAAGATAAGCAATGGAGGAAATTCTTGCAGATCAAGGCTTCAGTCGTATACACATTGCATAAGAAGCAAGTCCTATTGCTTGTTCTCATGGAAAGGACACCATGTTATGTTTCTACTTGAGAGTCAGCCCCATTAAACATTATGTGGCTTATGTTTGAGTAGGCATTCATAGGATTGCGCTGATAGGCTCTTGATTAAGTCAGAACCTTGTGTCACCAGAGTTGAGGAACCTGTATCTCTTACGGATGGTCTTAGAATTCAGCTCACCGTCAACCTCATCCAACATTGGCCAACGGTCAGGGATGGTGCAATTCATTGGCTACCCATTGAGTTACAGAAAAGCAGGCTGGGATGAAGAATAAATCAATTCCTCTTTTTAAAACATTAAAAAACCACAACCCAGCTAGGAGTGAGCAAGCACTCCTTCTAGCACTTTGAAGAGGCATTAAAAACATTTTCAATATGTTTTCATACCCTTTGCTCTTTAGTTTATTTTAACACGCCGTTCTATTAGTCCTCTAAAGAAAAGAAGTTGGCATGTGTCATGTTGTGCACCATGTATAAGAAACAACAGCTATTGACCTTTTAACTATTCAATAAGATACAGGAATACGAGCTTCAGTCTTGTATGCTGTGTAGGTCATTGAGGCGTAACGGGATGGAGCTGCTGGCTTGGAATACTTTCCAGCTCTCATCTTGCGGCTCTTAGAAGCTGGCAAAATAAATAAATGGATTGTATGGCTCGATGTGCAGAACACACACTCCAACCTTTCGCAAATGAAAACAGGGCACACTCCTGTGCATGAAGGATGGAAAGTGGCAGAGTCTTAATGGACAATGGCAGGGCCAACTCAATCTCGACTCAGCTGTGGCACAAGAGGGAAGTGTGAATTAAAGGGAATGCAAGCAAATGTTTCCCAATGACAACTTGGATGGCTTTTCAAAAGAGGAGTAGGCAGATGCATTAAAAGTCCCTTATGAAGGAAAGTTGCCCAAGCAGGCGCATTGTGTGACCCAGGAAAACAACCAGACTGTACAACCGTGATGGGATAAAATCAGGCCAATTCTTTATTGACAGCAGCAGGCGGGGCAAGGGTTGGCATGGCAATGGGTCCCAAGATCAGTTCATCATCTCACATGCCCCATGTTGATGGAACGGATCCGCTGGGTTTGGATCATTCCAAACCTGTATGGCGGGAGTCGGCCAGTGTTGAACCTTGCTGTGGTGCAAGGCAAGCAAGGTCTCACCAGGGTGCAGATTCCAACCAGGCAGACACCAAACCCACGCTTGCCATTTCTGCCCTCTTTCAACCAACCTTCTTCCGCCTAACAAAGGGAAGCCATAATTTCACTGAGGGAAAGGTGAAAAGAGCCCCCAACCAAGTGCCAATCAGTTTGAGAGATAAAAAACATTCATTTCTGGCCCTGTCATCCAGCAACCCAAAATTGCTCAGTGAAGGCTCTAACCAACGGATGGGAAGCTCTCAAAGCAAAATGGCTATGAGCTCCAGGAGAAGCAGCCTTATATAGGCTTTCCTCTACTCTCTGCGGCAAGGGCTCATGGGACAGCTTTTTCCCATGAGCCCATCACACATAGAGGAAACGGGGCAAAACCTTGCCCTATATTTTGCTGTAATCCATGGGTCACAGCACTGCTGGGCAAAGGCGTCCCATGTTTATTGGGCATGGAACAGGGCTTACAGCATCTGGGGCTTTGGTTTGTTTGCTTACAGAAAAAGGCAAGTGAGAAGCAACATGATAGACGTGTTTTAAAAATATGCAGAGTGTGGAGAAATATTTTTCTCCCTGTCTCATAACACTGGAATTCATGAACTACCAATGACGCTGAATGTTGGAATCCTAAACATCTAGGGAGGGAGCCTCATTGAACCCAATGGAATTTATATGTTTAGGATTGCTGTTCACATCTGATGCCTTTTATGTTGCTGGGTTTTTTTTAATCACTCTGCGTTCTAGTGCTCTGTTTAATTTTTGCTGTGTTTTAGAGAGATACATACACTTGAAATGGTTCTTATGATTGTTGTGAGCCAGAGGATTTTTGAGAACCTGAAAGGCAGCATGAAATTGTTTTAAATAGATAGCTACAATTATTTCATTAATTCTCACTATGCATGCTTACTGAAGTGCATAAACATGGCAGCTCATTCACGATAAGCCAGGTACGCTCATTAACGCTGGGATATTTAGTGGTTTGTCACGCACCTCTTGCAATTTTGCAAGGGACAATGCCCTACATACACCTTTATGGTAAAATGCATTCTAATATGTATGATTGAACCCAGGTAAATAATAAAGTGTGTTTGAGTGTGAAGCTATAAATCCTGAAGGACTTGTATTTATGATTATCAGTAAATCATGAGAAGATGTATCTGCTATTCAATTATTACGTAATATACAGGGCAAATTCCAGCCAATGACATAGATAATGTATTGAATTAACTTCTGCAAGTCCATGGACCACTTCCTTTTCATTAAAAACCCCATTATGAGTGGGATTGACAGGGACAGGAACATTGTGTTAAATCCTACAGGCAAATGTTGCTGTAAAATACAAATTTCAGAGCATAGGGGGACACTTTGGATGGATGGGTAAGTTTTTCGCTTCGTCTTGACTGAAAATACAAAAGTTAGAGTAAAACTTAGGACAATTTTCTATGTGTCACTGACCTCTGTAAAAATAATTTTAAAAGGATGAATGATTTGCTCCTATCGATTTAAAATTTAATCTTCCCAACCTAATAGTGTGGCAGTCAGTGAAACATCCGAATTAGCCAACAACTGATGATACTTAAGAGGAACTTCCACAATTTAACCTTGAGTTGAGTCATACACTGTATTAACATTCAGAAATGGTAGCTATTTCTTAAAAGAAAAGTTCAAACACTTTGGAGTTCTCAGCAGAGACTGAGATTTAAGAACAGTTTGAAATTTAAGCATCTTTTGTCCCCCCCCTTTATTTTGCAAAGGCACAGACATTTGGGTGCCCCCCCTCCTTTAGAAGTACGTTATTGGCTGTCCCTTCTACTTGCTCATCAATGTGAAAACAACTTAACAGTTGGTGGGGAAACATATTCTAGGAGAGAAAGATACAACTATCTTGAGTAGTGATCTGCAGGTGCTATCAATGCACATGTTTGGTTCATCCAACTGGAAAGCATGCCCCTGCTCCCTGGAATGATGGCAAATGGGCCACAGAAAGTGTGGACTCCACTCTCTGCTAGTGAAGGGGGAGTGTACTTTCAGAGACCTCCCAAGCATGGTAACAGAAAGCTCTGGTGAGGCCAGAATTTATTTATTTTTATAAAATATATCTCTATTGATTTTCCAATATCATTCCAATAGCAGCCTCATTATAACAATACCCATTTTATCCAATTGATAAAATTATTAATGCCAATTATTCAAATGTCAAATTATACAATTTAATCAAACTGGCACCCTCATGTGTTAGATTTGATAGCTTCATTCTTCTACATTTTTTCTGCGTTCCAAAATTTAAATAATTTCCATTACATTCCATTCAGATATAATAATCCCCTATTTAACAGCTACAGTCTTGTGATTTCTATTCGCATTGGTATATTACGTAATTTATAAAGTTTCAAGTGAGGAACTCTAACTGTAATCCTTATTCTTTCCAGTGTGTGACAGTTTTTTCTACGATTTTCCCTATCCATATATGGTATTGTATCCTTCATTCCTGCAACTGTTAGTGGTTCCCATCATGCCCCGGGAGAAGAGGTTATGCCACAGTTTCCAAAAGTCACTGCATTGTTTTGTCCCATGATTCAGCTTCCTGTAAACAAGCAGTCTTTGCCATTTTTTCCAGCCAGGAAGATTGGTCTGAATCCAGACTGCAAATAGTTAATCCAAAAACTTCTATTCCAGCAGCTGGTAGACTCCTTTCCTCCCTTCTGCTGATTTATGGCCAATTGTCCTTGTCTCGAACACATTCCTTTGTGGATAACAGAGGTTAGGGATGTTGGCCCTTCTTCGCCAACCAAGTTTGCACAGCGATTGGAGCGATGCAATAAAAGCTTGCCCGCAATATCTTTGCTTATCTTTATTTTAAAATAATAATCAAACAGCTGCAAAACACCCCTTCTCGCCACCTTTTTTCAACAGTACTCAACAACATTCTATAACAGTATTCCTATGAAAGTACACACTACATCATTTGATCAACTTAAATACAGTTTTCAAATATTCAATTACCCTATCACATCGCTGCATTCGGTGCAGCAGGTAAACTTCCCCCGCTAATTATGGCAGTTAAATTGTTAAGATACCACAGGTGTGCAGAATTGTCAAGAGCTCACAGATGTGCTGCCATGCAGGTTGTAATTACAAACACACACCTCTGAGTAGCACCATTGACCACATCAATATTAAGAAAACCCAACAAGGGAGGGCTTTGCTATGTATTTTCAAAGCATATTGTTCCCCCCCGCCTTCCCTCTCAGTTCCTTTCTCTCATACACTCAGTTCCAGTTTTGTTAAATTCCATATTTAAATTCCAATTTCTTCCATCCCCACTTATATAGATATTTTCTTAATAAAACTTGCATTCTGGGGAAGGTTGTCGCATCATAAATGTAGAGAAAAACTTTAAATTAGCAAACCATGGGTTCCCCAACCCCCATTGGAATGAAATCCACCTCAGTTCAATGCTTTTAGTTCCTTGTAGCTGGGTTGTTTTCACAGTTTCTTATCTCATTGTCTTTAGCATGTGCCTGTAGTTTACTCCAATTAGAATCCCATTAGCAAGATTCCAGGAACGGGATGGGGGGGGGGTCACAGTGGCCAGAGTGCTTCATGCACCCATTGCCTTTGCCTGCCCTCACATTAAATGGGGAAGCGAGTGCTAGACAACCAGGCAAACTGTGGGTGAGGGCATGGTCCCTCTTCCAACCAAAGAGGAATTCAGAAAACGAAATTCTACCATCATTTTCTGTTTAACTCCATCTCTCTCTTTCCTACGGTGTCAGGGCAGATGTCTATTCCCTGGCGTACTGGAAACAGGAAGCCAGTCAGGCCAGAAATTGAGTGTTTGGGAAGCAGAGTTGCAGGGGGGGGGCATTGTCTTGGCCTCACTGCTGGATGAAGAACTTGGTTCTTCATACTTGATACTTTGATTTCTGCCTGAGGCATTGATCCACAAGATCTCACAAGATCTCATGCCCCCTTACTCTTCTGATATTGACTCCTATGGATCTACGCCAGTCTTGGAACTGAAACAGTAAATTTCCTCCCACCGATGTCAATGAGAGCAGGAAAGATGAAAAGAAAGGGACCACCTGCCATACATACATTTTGCCCTGGCTGCAAGTCAGAGGGACATGGGATCATTATAGTTTCTCAACCACTGATTCTTATTCCTATTTCTCTCCACCGCATAATTGCTCTGTTAATGAATTAAGAGGAATCTCCTGGGAAAAGTAGCAAAGCTCAAAACTTTGGTCAAACTTTCGTTCTGACATCTGAATTTCAATGTTGGGGACCAAAGCCGGGCATTAAATGTGTACCTTGAAATTGACATTTTGCCAAATGCCCCTCTCAAAATAATAATAATTTTAGCTCCAGTTTCCAGACATTCATCTTAATTCCAACCTTTAGTAGAATGGTGAAATGTATCTGAACTCCCCCACCCCACCCATAACTATTTGATTATATTGTAGAAATAAGCTTTTGAGCCTGTGGCTTCCATTCATTATTTTTCATAGGCTCCTTGCTTAATGTTTCTTAAGTGGTGTGCTACAATATCCCGGAATGAATACTGTACCTGTCGTGGAGCAGCTGTGCACAGGCCATGTGGATAGCAATAATGCACGGTGGCACATCCATCATGCACTTGTAATTATGCCAATCTCACTTTTTACTACATTAACTGAGACTAGCATGCTGGTATTTCAGGCAGAGGCATAAGTTGGGCTAGTATCACATTGATTAACTGAAACTACTAAGTATAATTACGTGACACTGCAGAATCAATACCAGTATATTATATTAGGGTTCTTTTTTTTTTTTTTTTTTTAAAAAGAGTTGGCATTTCTTGAAATATTCCACAAACATGCTTTAAAAAGATGTATATTAGCCCTCTTCATATTTCAGAATTTGTCAGCCTGGTGCCCTCCAGATGTTTTGGACTACAAATCCCTTACTGACTACAGCTGATGGATGCTGGAGGCAAAAACATCTGGAAGGCACGAGTATGGCAAAGCCTGCCATAAATTGTCCAGATATGTGGAGAAGGGAAATGGGCAACAAAATTGTGCACACCCAAACTTCATGCAGTCAGTATGAACTCTGGGGGAGGGGATCCCCTTGCATATTGCTTTTTGTGTGATTCTCTCTGTGTGACAGGGTACCCCAATGAAGCATACAACATGTGAAAAGGACACAGCAAACTCTTCTCAGGGAAAGTTAAGAAGGGATTGTTGTTGTTACTGAACTCAAAGGTTCAGATTGAATAATATCTCAGGAAGGAAAGTGACATATGTGCTCACTTATACACAGAAGAAAGGGAATTTGAAGGAGGGGGGGTTTACCCAACACCCAGGCTGATTTGAACAAGTTTGCCCAGGTAGGCACATTAGGTGACCCATGAGAGCAGCAAAATAACCAGACTGTACAACGGTGATTGGATAAAATCAGGCCAATTCTTTATTGACAGGGCAAGGGCAAGGGTTGGCATGGCGTTGGGTCCCAGGATCAGTTCATCATTCCACAAGCCCCATGTTGATGGAACGGATCTGCTGGGTTTGAATCACTCCAAACCTATACAATGGGAGTCAGCCAGTGTTGAACCTTGCCATGGTGCAAGCCAAACAAGCCAGGTCTCACTGGGGGACCAGGGTGCAGATTCCAACTAGCCAGATACCTAACCCACGCTTGGGTTTGCCGTGGTCAATTCTCCCCTCAAACAATGTTCTTCCACCTAAAAAAGGAAAGCCATAATTTCATAGAGGGAAAGGTGGGGAAAAAACCCCAACCAAGTGCCAATCAGGTTGAAGGGGGGGGATCATTTCTAGCCCTGTCAACCAGCAACCCATAATTGCCCAGTGAATGCTCTAACCCAAGGATTGGTGGGTGGGAAGCTCTCAAAGCAAAATGACTGAACTCCAGGGGAAGCGCTTTATATAGGCTTTCCCCTCCATTCTGCAGCAAGGGCTTATGGGACAGCTTTTCCCCATAAACCAATTACACAGAGAAGATACTGGACAAAACCTTGCCCAGTATTTTGCTGCAATCTATGGGCCACAGCACCGCTGGGTAAAGGCGCCCCATGCTTATTGGGCACGGGACGGGGCTTAGCAAAGGAGTCTAACAGTGCAGTCCCACTCATGCTTACTCAAAAGGAAGTCCTCACTGAGTTCCTGGAGAAAACATAGTAAACAGGGATATCATAGAATCATAGAGTTGGAAGAGACCACAAGGGCCATCCAGTCCAACCCCCTGCCAAGCAGGAAACACCATCAAAGCATTCTTGACATATGCCTGTCAAGCCTCTGCTTAAAGACCTCCAAAGAAGGAGACTCCACCACACTCCTTGGTAGCAAATTCCATTGCCTAACAGCTCTTACTGTCAGGAAGTTCTTCCTAATGTTTAGATGGAATCTTCTTTCTTGTAGTTTGAATCCATTGCTCTGTGTCCGCTTCTCTGGAGCAGCAGAAAACAACCTTTCTCCCTCCTCTATATGTCATCCTTTTATATATTTGAACATGGCTATCATATCACCCCTTAACCTTCTCTTCTCCAGGCTAAACATACCCAGCTCCCTAAGCCATTCCTCATAAGGCATTGTTTCCAGGCCTTTGACCATTTTGGTTGCCCTCTTCTGGACACGTTCCAGCTCGTCAGTATCCTTCTTGAACTGTGGTGCCCAGAACTGGACACAGTACTCCTGGTGAGGTCTGACCAGAACAGAATACAGTGGTACATCAGTGATGTCATTCTTCATCTGATTAGATCTGTGAAGACCTGGTGATTCTCTCAGTATAAAATACCATTGGACATGGTGAAGCCAAAGTTAAGCACTCCAGTTCTATTTACTTCAGAGGGAGAATTAAGGATGTGCTTCAGTACTTTGCCACTGCAGTCAAGCAGATGAACCTAAACATGCTTAACTTGGGGCAGAGCCTGCCCCATTGTCACAAATTTCACAATAGACGATATTCATATGATACAGCAAGTGTCTATTGTTTTTTTCTGACACTGCTAATATTATGTATTATATTTAAGAACTCCAGGTACTGCGATATATTTTTTGTTCTCATTGGGCCAGCTTGGTATATCCTTCAGTATGCATCAGCATCACAAATATAAACACTTGCCAGTTTCTTGGTCCACTTCATGTTTCTGATGGAATAGGTTCTACCTACTTAATTTCCCACAATAAACCAGTCTCTAAGGCTCCACAACACCCCTCCCCACTCTAATACTGTTCCTTACACACACCAATTAAGCAACTGCATTTCACTTCAAGTCCATTAATAAATCAATAACAAAACAACTTAAATCCAAGAGCTCCAACTTAATTACTTTGGGGACTGAGCTGTTTATAATTGTTTTTCTCTTCATGTTTTCTAAACTTTTAATATACTACAAAAGTAAGTTTATCAGACATATCTTAGATGCATGCTTTTGTGTTTCCAAGTTAAAACGGAACTCTACAATTATTTGTAGAAGGCCAGATTAGCTATAAAATCAATATAAAATTAAGATCAACTATAAAATTAATATGCACATAAATCCGACACTAGGTTACATGTACTACCAATTTGGGATATTCATGCACTGCTACTACTACCTATCTCCAGATTTCTAGAACAGAAAGTACCTTATTAAAGATGAACCTCCAGCTGTGGAGATTTTGAACTAAATTTGAAGGACTGCAGCCCTCCAGCTCTGCTTCCTTGTTCATGTGAACTAGCAGAGAGCAGAAGAGGGATCACGACACATCCTCCACCTGAGTATGTGGTTTGGGGTGTTTAACCTTCAGGATGCATTGCCCACCCACCTTCCATTACTCCACAACAGATGGGGGAAAGTGGTGTCTGGAAAAAAAACTTAGAGTATGTCCTTTCAGATGAGGCACTTTAGGGGAATACCTAGGAGAAACTGGTCTTCGCTGCATAGAGGGCATGTGGATGTGTGCCCCCGCCCTGTCCAAAACATCCTTGTGTGTGCTAGCCCATCCCCTCTTCTCTTGTCTATTTTGTATTTCGTGTGAAAGTCTGAAGGGAGATTCTCAACATGCGCAGGTAAAAGAAATGAGGATTCCTGTCCATGGTACCTGAAGGAGCGTCTCCACCCCCATCATTCTGCCTGGACACTGAGGTCCAGTGCCGAGCGCCTTCTGGCGGTTCCCTCGTTGCAAGAAGCCAAGTTGCAGGGAACCAGGCAGAGGGCCTTCTCGGTAGTGGCGCCCGCCCTGTGGAACGCCCTCCCATCAGATGTCAAAGAGAAAAAACAGCTACCAGATTTTTAGAAGACATCTGAAGGCAGCCCTGTTTAGAGAGGCTTTTAATCTTTAATCGATTATTTTATTCTTCTGTTGGAAGCCACCCAGAGTGGGGAAACCCAGCCAGATGGGCGGGGTATTATTATTATTATTATTATTATTATTATTATTATTATTATTATTATTATTATCTGGAACCCTGCACAATCAAATGGAAGATTCTAACCATGTTCAGCCAAATGCAATTAGCTTCTCCCTGCAGACACATGAAAGTAGGATGATTATGAGTCATGGGGGTGCATTCTCAGGGATAGCTGTAGCGGAGCTGTTATGTATGTCTCTCCCCCCCCCTCCATCCACAGTTTAGGTCTTTGTGTAGTCCCCTGTGTGCCTGAAGAGGGCTAAAATCTATCCATTAAACTTGAAGCATTTCCTCAAACTCTTGCAAAAAGAAAAAAGAAAGCAACTCTGTCCAATTTCTCTCATATACATATGTTCTTCATTTTTTCTTGGCTCTCAAAGATCCTCTCCACCCTTCCCAGCCTCCCTCAGTGATTGCACTCAGATGCAACAGATGAATCTCCAAGCACAAATAGGAAACATTGGCAGGCCTCCTTCCTATCCTGATATAATATGCAAACAGCACAGATTCTAAGCTTATGCAAAGGACTCTTAAAAAACAGATCCAAGTTGGAACTGTTTATTAATTTGTTGTTAACAAAATGGAAATATTGAACTGCTCCATGAGACTTAATTACACTACCTTAGCACTTACCACAATATACTTGTTTCTTTTCCGCCTATGTGGGTAGTCTAGAGAATGCTAGAATTTCACAGATCTCAAAGACTGAGTACACTTCACGATTTCTGAAATACTGACATATTAAGAATGCTCTATGCAAGTAGTATCTAGTAATCAGAGGTGTGTTTCCCCCCAGCTCCATAAAGCTGAAAAAGTAGAAGTCTTTCATCCACTCTTTACTGTGGTCAGAAAACAATGGACTAACAAGTGAAAGGTCATGTCAATGGCAAGTAAATGTGTAGCTGCCCCTTTTAATGAGTTCCCACCATAAAACTATTATTATTATTATTGTCGTCGTCATCATCATCCTCACCATAATCAAAGCAGAACAAGTGCATATATTGATAGAATAATATAACATTATGCTATCCAAGGGACTAGGACAGGCATCCCCAAACTTTGGCCCTCCAGATGTTTTGGACTACAATTCCCATCATCCCTGACCACTGGTCCTGTTAGCTAGGGATCATGGGAGTTGTAGGCCAAAACATCTGGAGGGCCAAAGTTTGGGGATGCCTGGACTAGGAGAACCATTACGGTTTACCAGGTGCTTGAAAATTTAACAGCCGAATGCACAATTACATAATGTAATCTATCCTGCCATATATTGGAGCTCTAGTTTTATTAAATGCATTTTATATTCTGGCTCACATAATCATCACATCCCACTTTCACAATGGGGAATTAGTTCCAATGAGTTCAGCATTCTGTGGGTGCCAAGTCACTCTGCCAGAGACTGAATGTTGGTGGACACAAGCCCAAACCTTAGTAACATATCTGTATTTATATGTTGTTTTGTTTTTAAAAGTGGGAGATGCCAGTGGCAAAGATGTGCCAACAGAACGAGGCTCCCTCCTCCTCTTCTAAAAATGTGATGTGAAAGCCTTTATATATCAGTGCTGCAAACATTCAAGAGAAACAGAATATTAAAAGACACCATTTGGCTGCTGTCTATAATATGGAAATGTTTAAGGCAGAGTTGCAAGTCTTTGTCTAACTCTGACATTGCAATTATTGAAGGAGGCAGTGGTGCACCCCCTTCCCTCAACGCAGAAGTATTAAACAACTATTGCCCCCTTTTGGGGCAAGGTGATTCAGAAGGTGGTGGCAGTCCAACTTCAGACATGATTGGAGGAAGCCGATTACTTGGCATGATCCTGCATGACCATAAGGTTTGTCCTCCCTAACTCTTCTCCTCCAGCAATGCTTCCAGTATTATCCCTAGCCTATCCACTTCTTGATCCTTGAAGCTGGTGGTGTTCTGCCAGTGGAAGCCTCCAACTGGTGCAAATGCTTCACTAGCAAGGTTTAGCAACCATCATCTCTTACCCAGAAGACATAGGTGAAGGATAGGGTCTTTGAAAGTGTTATGGAGTCTACTGGTGTTTATTGGTACTGTCTGCCTAACATCTGCACACTGGGAATAAGCCCAAATGAACATTGTGGGACACATCCTTCTGAGTAAATCTGCATAGATTTGTGCTATAGGTGGCCCCGATAGCTAACATTTAGGAGATTTCACTTCTAAATCAATCTTCTTTTTGTAAAATTCCCAGTTGATCTTACTGAACTCTGGAAAGAGAGTTGTGGAACTGTAGCCTTCTGTCCTTTGAACAGAATCCAGTGCTGTGTAAGAGGCATGCTTTGAAAAATGAGTTGAAACAGGGTTTCTTCCCTCTTTCTGTTCACCGATTCCCTTTCAGTGGTCCTGATCTGCCTGTGGCAAACTATTTTTCCTCGTGATGGGGAAGATTACTCCTGCTGGTGCTTCTTACAGTGAGAATATTGACTTGCACTTGCAAAGGTCAGGTAACTCCAACAGTCAGTGGGAGTGAGAATAGTAACTCCAGCGAGTATCTCCAAAAAGATTCCCCCCCCTTTTACAAAAACACAACGCTCTGCAGAGCAAAAGTGCTGTAGAAGGCATTGAAACGCAAAGCTGCTCTGCAAATGTGAAATGCTGCCCCAAATGTTTCTTCACCAAAGAGAATAATACTTTGTGTCCTGATGACCAAAGAAAGAGACAAGACTCGCAAGCTGGGGTTGAATGTAACAAGATCAGCAGACAGGGATAGCTAAGAAAGAGGGAAACTAACCTGTAGCCATTAGGTGACATATCCCTGACTGTTGAAAACAGAGGCACAGCTAACCAGCCTACCCACTTTCCCAGGCCACCTGGAAGGGAAGTGTGAGGGAGGTGAGAAGGGAAGTGTTGCTGTGTCAACACACTCCAGGACCCTATAGCTCCAGGCGGATGAGTCAGCTTCGTCTCAAAGGTGGTCCTATCTCACCCCCCAAACTCCCAGTGAACCTCAGGGCCAGGCAATCACCATAGCGTCAGTGGGCTAAAACATTAACAGTTCCTCTACCCACACTTGAACTGCCAAAGTGACCAAATTGAACCAGTTACAGGTAGGTAGCCGTGTTGGTCTGACATAGTTGAAACAAAAACAAAAAAATTTCCTTCCAGCGGCACCTTAGAGACCAACTAAGTTTGTCATAGATATGAGCTTTCGTGTGCATGCACACTTCTTCAGATACACTGAAGCAGAAGCAAGGGGTGAGAATTCCTTCCAGCTTTATCATGTATAATGAGATAAGAATCCAGTGTCTTTATTCAATCTAGGTCTCTCCGTGGTTTTAAAAAACGACGAAAGAGAAGTTGCTGAACTTCAATTTATTTGTTGTTGTTTAGTCGTTTAGTCGTGTCCGACTCTTCGTGACCCCGTGGACCATAGCACGCCAGGCACTCCTGTCTTGCACTGCCTCCCGCAGTTTGGTCAAACTCATGTTCGTAGCTTCGAGAACACTGTCCAACCATCTCGTCCTCTGTCGTCCCCTTCTCCTAGTGCCCTCCATCTTTCCCAACATCAGGGTCTTTTCCAAGGATTCTTCTCTTCTCATGAGGTGGCCAAAGTATTGGAGCCTCAGCTTCACGATCCGTCCTTCCAGGGAGCACTCAGGGCTGATTTCCTTAAGAATGGATAGGTTTGATCTTCTAGCAGTCCATGGGACTCTCAAGAGTCTCCTCCAGCACCATAATTCAAAAGCATCAATTCTTCGACGATCAGCCTTCTTTATGGTCCAGCTCTCACTTCCATACATCACTACTGGGAAAACCATAGCTTTAACTATACGGACCTTTGTCGGCAAAGTGATGTGTCTGCTTTTTAAGATGCTGTCTAGGTTTGTCATTGCTTTTCTCCCAAGAAGCAGGCGTCTTTTAATTTCGTGACTGCTGTCACCATCTGCAGTGATCAAGGAGCCCAAGAAAGTAAAATCTCTCACTGCCTCCATTTCTTCCCCTTCTATTTGCCAGGAGGTGATGGGACCAGTGGCCATGATCTTGGTTTTTTTGATGTTGAGCTTCAGACCATATTTTGCGCTCTCCTCTTTCACCCTCATTAAAAGGTTCTTTAATTCCTCCTCGCTTTCTGCCATCAAGGTTGTGTCATCTGCATATCTGAGGTTGTTGATATTTCTTCCGGCAATCTTAATTCCGGCTTGGGATTCATCTAGTCCAGCCTTTCGCATGATGAATTCTGCATATAAGTTAAATAAGCAGGGAGACAATATACAACCTTGTCGTACTCCTTTCCCAATTTTGAACCACTCAGTTGTTCCATATCCAGTTCTAACTGTAGCTTCTTGTCCCACATAGAGATTTCTCAGGAGACAGATGAGGTGATCAGGCACTCCCATTTCTTTAAGAACTTGCCATAGTTTGCTGTGGTCGACACAGTCAAAGGCTTTTGCATAGTCAATGAAGCAGAAGTAGACGTTTTTCTGGAACTCTCTAGCTTTCTCCATAATCCAGCGCATGTTTGCTATTTGGTCTCTGGTTCCTCTGCCCTTTCGAAATCCAGCTTGCACTTCTGGGAGTTCTCGGTCCACATACTGCCTAAGCCTGCCTTGTAGAATTTTAAGCATAACCTTGCTAGCGTGTGAAATGAGCGCAATTGTGCGGTAGTTGGAGCATTCTTTGGCACTGCCCTTCTTTGGAATTGGGATGTAGACTGATCTTCTCCAATCCTCTGGCCATTGCTGAGTTTTCCAAACTTGCTGGCATATTGGGTGTAGCACCTTAACAGCATCATCTTTTAAAATTTTAAATAGTTCAGCTGGAATATCATCACTTCCACTGGCCTTGTTATTAGCAGTGCTTTCTAACTTATTACCAAGCTTAAAACCACGGAGAGACCTGGATTGAATAAAGACACTGGATTCTTATCTCATTTTACATGATAAAGCTGGAAGGAATTCTCACCCCTTGCTTTTTCCTGTAGACCATTTGCAGTCGTTAACGGTCATCAACAGCTATCAGTCTGTCAATCACTCACTCACTCCACCCTTCTGAGTAATACCTCCCCCCCACCATCTGACTATATATAAGTGTCTGGGGACTTCTGCTTCAGTGTATCCGAAGAAGTGTGCATGCACACGAAAGCTCATATCTATGACAAACTTAGTTGGTCTCTAAGGTGCTGCTGGAAGGAATTATTTTATTTTGTTTCAAATTGAACCAGATTAACTTATTAAACAACACAGCAGGCCATCTAGCGCCCTGTCCCACTATTCAGTGTGAAGTAGTCAAAAAAACCCATCAGTGATCCAAAATGTGGATAGGGAGGAATTCCTACTAAGTCTGCAGCTTCTCTCAAGAGAAGTGTGTGATGTGCTGATTTCCAAATAGCTCTTCCTTCCAACTGAGCTCATCTAATGAGAGACATCTCCTTAACAATAGCAGTAGTTGAGCACTCAGTCAGAACCATCAAGATGGAACCAGCAGGACGCATAGAAAACCCCCAGATGATATCCAGGCTACCCACTGCAAGTTTACAACAATACAAATGTTTTTCCCCCACCTCTATATTATGGGTGGCCCTTCTCAGTAGAAGCCCAGTTAACATATGACCAAGCATAAGAACAAGAACGTCCTCAGATCCAACCAAGTCTCCATGCTCTCCAGCATTAGGTTCCATTCCAGTAGTCATGTATACCAACCAACCTTGTTTGTTTGTTGTTGTTGTTTAGTCGTTTAGTCGTGTCCAACTCTTTGTGACCCCATGGACCATAGCACGCCAGGCACTCCTGTCTTGCACTGCCTCCCGCAGTTTGGTCAAACTCATGTTCGTAGCTTCGAGAACACTGTCCAACCATCTCGTCCTCTGTCGTCCCCTTCTCCTAGTGCCCTCCATCTTTCCCAACATCAAGGTCTTTTCCAAGGATTCTTCTCTTCTCATGAGGTGGCCAAAGTATTGGAGCCTCAGCTGCAGGATCTGTCCTTCCAGTGAGCACTCAGGGCTGATTTCCTTCAGAATGGATAGGTTTGATCTTCTTGCAGTCCATGGGACTCTCAAGAGTCTCCTCCAGCACCATAATTCAAAAGCATCAATTCTTCGGCGATCAGCCTTTTTTATGGTCCAGCTCTCACTTCCATACATCACTACTGGGAAAACCATAGCTTTAACTATACACCAACCAACCTACAAGTGGGTTAATTGAGCTTTTATTTTTGCATATTGTCTCTCTGGAAGTGCAAAAAATCTATGTTGTATATGTACTCCCCCTCCGTCCCCCACCCCCAGGACCTGGTAGATTTTAGCACATAGTTAGTGTGCTGGGTGTGGTTTTGTGGGATTACCCTACAGCTTGATGTCTTGTAACAATTTTGGGGATGAGCCCAGAGCCACTGTGGAAAAATAGAAATTCCTGAATCAAAGAGAGTTTGGTTCATAAACTTACTGTGTAACCTTCATCAAGTTACCACCTCTCAGCCTCAGTTCCTTCTGTGAAATAAGAAAAATAGTGACCTAACAAATAGGGAAGTTGTTAGGGTGATCTTTCTTTCTTTTCTAAAAGTGCTATATAGAATGAAAAGCCATAGCAATAGAGTCAGGGCTGAAAAGAAAAGAGAAGAAAAAGATAATTTAAGGCCTCTAGGAATTTGACATTTCTGTTAATGGCTAGACAAGAAGGATGGCAGTAGAAAAAGGGAGGATGAGAAATAAGGAAAATCACTTTTCATCTTGATGGAAAGTAAAAAAAACCAAAAAGCCAATATTTTTAATTTTTAATAAAATGCATTTATATTGTCACACTAGCAACAGAAGAGGTTGTGCTGAATACTGATGAACATGATAGCTTTCATTGAGCAGCCCCAAAGAGAGAGACATAATGATGAAGAGAGCCTTTAACAGCCAATAAAGAAGGAGAAGAATATATCTCGGATGTCTTAGAAAGGTAATGTTTCCTTGATTCAGGGACATTCTTTATAAACGGCATTATTGCTTTCATAGTTTTACATCTGACATCAGCTGGGTTTTAGATTGCACTAACACCATTCTTAATGGTCTTTCTGCCTCATCAGTGGGGCACAATTCAAGTAACAAAGTGCCAATCAGTGACTCTTGTTCCTCTTTAGCTCAAAGACATTACTGGCGAGCTTTCTGAGACATCATGATCCCCTCTCTGCTTGTTATGCCCTTTATTATAGTTGCAGTGAAAGGTCTGCTGACATATCCATTGTAGAGCCTTAATTCTCAGAGGCTTTGGAAAATATACTTCAGGATAAAGCTCCACATCCTAAGACAGCCTGACGCTCAAAGTGATCCATTCACATAAAAGCAAATAGGGGTATCATTCTGATTCCTTTCCCTTTTCTGTTTTGTTTTTCAAAAACAAAAAACCAGCACACATTTGAGACAAGAGAAAGAAAAAGGAATCCGTTTTGGTGCTAAACATGTGAACAAAGATACATAAACTTTCATTGCCAATGCACATTATCTTACAATTATTTTTTTAAAAACCAGAAATTCATTGTAGAAAAATCTGCAATGCAGAAGCATTACAAATGTGAAATGTATCACATTTGCAACCTTGAACACAGAGTAATTATAGAATAAACGTGAGAAAAGAATTTTGTACACTTTGAATGATTGGGGGCCCTTTCTTCCAAGGAACTCAAGGTGATGTGCGTGGTTCTCCTCCTCCTCATTTCATCCTCATGACAACCCTGTGAGTTGGTTAGGTCTAAGAGATGGTGACTGGCCCAAGGTCACCCAGTGAGCTTCATGGCTGTGGGGATTCAAACCCTTTTCTTCCAGATCATAGTCTAACCATCATGCCATACTAGTTCTTGATATAAAGGAATGGCATCATCCACAAACATTCTGAAGCTTTGCAGTGTAGTGGTTTAGAGCACAAGCTATGAATTAGAAATCCTACCCACAAATTTCAGATCAGCCATGGGTATCTTAGACAAGCTGCTGTCTAAGCTATTTATTATTTACAAGAATCTATTTGGACAGATAGTGTAAAAAGAGCCAACAGTTTGGCATCATCAATATGATCTTGACAGGCAGTAATATATCTCCTTTTCTTTGAATCATGAAGAAGCTGTGAAATCCTGGACACTTGTCTGTGGTATCAAATGATTGTATGAGTTTTAGTAAATGAAAGCTGAATGCAGCCAAGACACAATTGTTATGGGTTGGGTGTCCAACTTGGTGACCTCCAGATACTGTTGAAATAATGCATAATGACTTTTTTTTTGTAGTGGTGCTTACTATTTGAAAACTCCTTCACTTATCAGTCCAGCTTCCTTCTGGCCCTCAGTCCCTGGTGTAAAGGTTTTTCTTTCATGGGAAATCACAGCCAGCCACTTTTATTTTAATTAATTACTCCTTTTAATTAACTATTCTGCTATTTTTGTTATGATTCTTTTTTGGAAGAGTTGTTTGATACGATTTTATAGATTTACAAAGTTATATGTTTTTAAACTTTGTCGTCTGCCTTCAGGGACTAAAGGTGCAAAGCAGGATAGAAATTTAGCACAATAAATAACTCATTAAATAAATATTTATGTAATGCACTATAGAGATGTACAGTATGCTTTCATACAGGCAACTACCATCCAGTGGTACCTTGGAGATGTGGTTGAAAAGTGTGAATTCTCTCTTCCAGTTAGTCCATAGGTTCAGTTACGTAGCTCTATCATAGGTTAGATCAGGCATGTCAAACCTGCGGCCCTCCAGATGTTTTGGACTACAATTCCCATCTTCCCCAACCACTGGTCCTGCTAGCTAGGGATCATGGGAGTTGTAGGCCAAAACATCTGGAGGGCCGCAGGTTTGACATGCCTGGGTTAGATACTTTGTAGACTCCACAGCGAAGAACATGCGAGTGAGAATCAAAATTTGCACAGGAGCATGGGTCCGAATGGACTCTTTACAAGCAGTAGGTCATGATGTCAGTAGGCCCTGCTCACAATACATCCACTCCCTTTACTGCATTGTAAATTCTACATGTTGGGACGGTGTGGGGACCATACATCTGAGAGGGTGGGAATAAGTGTAGGCGTGAGTTTAACATTACTCTCTCTCTCTCTCTCTCTCTCTCTCTCTCTCACACACACACACACACACACACACACACAATCAGAGCCTTTCAGCAACCTTGCCAGGGTGTGGAGGAACAGGCAGCAGTGGAGAGCCTGGCTCTCTGAAGAGAAGAGCCTAGTGCAGCCATCACTTAATTCTTCTAAAATGCTTCTGGGTTCTTCATTAGCGCCCAGAGTCACCTTGGGGAACTCAGACTGCCCAAGTGTCCCTATTTCTCACTGGGGAGGGCGGGGTATAAATTAAAATTTATTTATATTTATTATTTATTTTCTAGGGATATCCCTGATTTAGAGTAGCCATCCTGGTTTCTGATTTGATCCTGGAATGTCCTGCTTTTCCTTTGGATGTCCCTAATTTCATTGGAGACATTCTGGAGAGTATGGTCGGATGTCCCTATTTTCATTGGAGAAATGTTGGAGGGTATGGAATTATCCAACCCCCAAGCCGTCTGAAGGCAAGCCTGTATAGGGAAGGGGTGTCTGTGTGTGTAATGTTTTATTATATTTTTATATATGTTGGAAGCTGCCCAGAGTGCTGGGGCAACCCAATAAGAGGTGTGGGGTATAAATATTAAAATTATCATTATGGAATGGAACATTCCTATTTTCATTGGAGAAATGTTGGAGGGTATGGGAAATTAAGATGGCAGCATCTATACTCAGCCACTTCACAGGGCACTTCTCTTCCAGGGGATGGGATGAAAACCAAACAAAGGGAGGTTTGCATTAGCAGCGGAGGACTCTCTCCTATGCTTCTAGGCTTCATCATTTCCCCTTAACAATGTGGAACATGGATGCTGGACCTGTTTCTTCCAGTGAGACATTATGTTTTCTTTAGATAAGGGGTAATCATAGTGGAGCCCTCCAGAACTCCCATCAGCCCCAGCCGCATGCACATAGTTACTTATAGCCAAAGTGGCTATGAATTCAGTTTTGAACAGGGTGTGTTTGTCCATCACACTACCGCCATATCCCAGGCTATGGTTAATAAGTGAAAATGAGTTAGACCATCTTCTAATATCTAATTCCTGCTAAAGAACTGGCAAGTAGCTGAAGGCAACTGCTGCACCAATGCTGGGTTTGGAGCAGGGCCGTCTTAAGCATGCCTGGCGCCCTGGCGCGATGGATCCCTCCGGCACCCCCCCCCCCCCGCCCCATTTCCCAGCGCAGCGGGTGGGCGTAGCGCACAGCGCGGCTGCCGCCTGTAGGGCCAACGCCCTGCACCATCCAGCCTTGGCGCCCCCTGTTGCGACGCCCCTGCGTGCGGCGGAGGCGGCCCCAGGCCCACACGCCTCTGGAGAGCGGCCTGAACAGCTGAGAGGCGCGCCTAGGGCTGCATCCGGCGCGCCTGGGGCAGCCTCTGCCGCGCCTCTCAGTGGGCACAGTGGTGCCCCTGGTGGCCTGGCGCCCTGGTGCCACGCCCCACCGGACGCAGGCCTAGAGACGGCCCTGGTTTGGAGTAGAGTCTTAGTGCCTTGTAGGCTCCTTAAGTCTCCTGATTATAAGTTCCCCGGCAGCACAGTGGCAAAACATATTACAGTGGTACAAATGGAATTCAAATTCTAAATTAGGATGTTTGAGAAGTTTTTGTTGTTGTTGTTTTTGCACCGTTCTTGTGACCACAGGTTTGAAGTGGAATGAAATCTTGGAGATAAGGAATAAAACCTATATACAGGTAGGTAGCCATGTTGGTCTGACGTAGTCAAAACAAAATAAAAAAAATCCTTCCAGTAGCACCTTGGAGACCAACTAAGTTTGTCATAGGTATGAGCTTTCATGTGCATGCACACACATCAGGGTGAGTTTTGTTTTTGTTTCATTTCTTCATAAAGAAGGCTCATGTGTTTCAGAGAAAGTCAATGCTGAATGCATAATGATCCCAGTTCATCTCTCTGTAGTCATGAAATTATCAATTTCTTCTTCTCTTTCTAAAGCCCTTTGATATATCTGAAGGATAAAAGAATTCATGTGAAACCAAAACCTATTCTATGCTTCTCGTTTTTTCTTTTTTAAAAACTTAACTTTGAGAATGACCATTCTAAACACGTCCAAATGTCAGAAACTTTGAAGATGAATTCTGTTGTTTCAAGCAGCAAAGAATATTATTTTTCTGCCTGCAGTTATTAATATGAATTCTAAGCTGATATTTGAAAGTTGAAGCTACAAACCATTAAACATGAATCTTTTCTACTCTGACTCAGTCACAATCATGATCAACAAAGATATTTACTCAGGAAAGTAAAATGAACCATGGAGCACTTGGACTATTTTGAGCAATACAGAACGATAACATTTGTACATATTTTCCAAAGCTTGATGGCATAGTAAAACCCTATTTTCATTTTCACTCTGAGAAGTTGCAGACATTGTTTTTATAACTCATGTCAGGGTGAGAGCTAGTGAAAGACAAGGACCCAGGAAGTGTAAATTGAAAAAGCATCATCTATAAAATCTCTCTCTACAGTTTGCACTTTCAGTTTGCACTTCTTTGGTCCTCATTTTTCACTAGCTTTTGTCCAGGAAAATTCTCAACAAATGAATCCCCATTAATAAATACATCAGGGGTAGCCAATGTGGCACCCTCTGGCATGGCTGATGGTCAAGGATGATGGAAATCGGAGTTCAAGAAGATATTGAGGGTACCATTTGTGTAAGCATGAGCTATATGGGGCACCGATGTTCAGAGATATTATACCTCTCTTTTATTAGTTTTAAAAATAATTTTATTTTGCAAATTGCAGTACAATTAAAAAAACAATAGCAAACCAAACAGTTGCAGATCTCTCACATGGAAAGAAGTGATAAGCATTGAAATCAATCAAACAATATGTAAAACAACTATCTGATATCTCCCCTCCAAAACCCAGTGTGAGTAGTTGAAGTATTTATGAAAGTTAGGGATAGAAACCATGATGTGTCAAATTGATTTGATGTAGTTTGGTGCCTTGCTTTCCACATACCATGCACGAACCTTTCCATGAGAGTGAGACACCAAATTTAGAAGAAGGAAAATCAGAAGATGTTTTTGAGCCTCCAGCTATTGTTGATCTGGCTGCAAGTCATTATACTTCTTAATCCCAGAAGCTGAGGGACAAACTGATGATCCCAGAAGCTGAAGGAAGGTATGTTGCTTTTAGGCCCTGCCTGTGAGCTTCATCAAAGCTGACTACAGGTAGAAACATGATGGTGGACTACATGGGCCTTTGGTCTGGCCCAGCAGGACCTTTTTCCCTGACAGAGCTGCAATTCTCAGTGTGGCTTAACAGTAGATCTCTCTTCACAGGGAACTTTGGGAACTGTAGCTCTGGGAGGGGAAGAGAGGTCTAACAACTCACATCATCATTAACAAGATACATATTCCAGGATTCTTTGGGGAAACTATGACTGTTTAATGTGACATCATAGTGCTTTAAATGTTTGGCATGAATGTGGCCTCAGTATTGACTTGTCATAGCTGCCCAGGATTCTGATAGCAGTCTTTTCCCATAATATATGAAATAGAAGAATACCCGGTATGTCTTAGGTGAAACGTTTACAGTCGTACCTTGGTTGTCAAACTTAATCTGTTCCAGGAGTCCGTTTGACTCCCGGAAACATTCGAAAACCAAGTCGTGGCTTCTGATTGGCTGCAGGAACTTCCTGCAGCCAATCGGAAGCTGCAGAAGCTGTGTTGAACGTTTGGCTTCCAAAGAACATTTTAAAACCAGACCTTTGGCGTTTTCAGCATTTGGGAACCAAAACATACGAGTACCATGGTGTTCACGAACCAAGGTACGACTGTATTAGAATGCAGTAGTATGTAAATGGGATGGGATTAAGAATAGCAAGGAGGGAAAGATGGGAAGTCAAAGTTTAAAGAGAAATGTATAACAAATTTAGAATCTGGAATTTATATGTAAAGATTTTTTTAAAAAAAAAATAACGACAAAAATAGTCTTTCCTATCCTTACCTGGACATGCAGAGATTCAGCCTGGGAACCTGTGCATGCAAATAATCTGGTGTACCATGGAGCAGCAATCCTCCAAAATATGTGACGATGTATAACATGCCCCCCCAGTCCTTTGCTATTTTTGAGTTGTGTACAGCTGCATGCAGTATAATGTTGTGCTGCCCAGTGCCCTCTCTGAGGTATCTTTAGGTACAGACTTTCCTAGCAGATATGCATAGGACATTGAAATGTATTTCGCTTGGCCCTATGAGATATAGTAGGAACAGCAATATCCGCTTGTGGAACACAGCTTGTGGAGAGATGTCCCTGGATTGCCCCAATTGCTTCTCCAAAGAAAGTGCAGAGCACATGCCTCATATTAAGAGAGATTGGATTTAGCAGACAATAGTTAAGTCAGAAATTTAAATTCTCCCTCTGTCCTCCTGGCAGAAGATGGAGCAAGGACTCAAGGGAGAACAGCTAGATAATTCCAGCTGATGGTCCTAAATACAAAACTTAGCTGTATATTTATAGGAGCTTAGCTGGGAAATTGATGCGATGGCAAGACATATTTTAGAGGTGAAATAAAGGTCAACAAATCATATCAACATGCAATTCTGCCCCTTAGGAAGGAAGACAGCAATAAAAGTGAGATATCCCTCTGCCCCTTTGAAAGTAGATAGGCTGCCAAAGGTAAGGTACTGGCTTACTTAAAATTTTCTGAAACCAGTGCCATATAATGCATCCCTAAATTTCCATGGCATGATGCTTTTGCACGCCCTTCATCTTCTCTTAGCTGAGTATGTAGTTCACCTTTCCTGACCTCTGATGGCATCTCATTTAAAGCACACACAGATAGTTTGATGGCGCCTTGTATACTTGCTTCTGGCAACTCCTGCAGCCATACAGGTGCCAAACATATTGTTCTGCTTTCCTTTGGACCACATCAGCAAGGCCGAGAAGGGGGCCTTTTCATGTGGGCAGCCCAGGAGCACTATACACACTGCCCAGACTTTCACCCCAGGGAAGCCACTAACACAGCGGTTTGCCTTCACCCCCAGAAGCGCACTCCATTGTCTCTCGAGACAAGCAGCTGCAAACAACAACAAGAGGTTTCCAACTATTCTTTAACTATCCAACCAACCATATTTGAATTTATGGAACTCTTGACAGTAAAAAGACTTGACATCGGAGATCAGTGACCAGTACGTTTGGAACTCTATGATGCACACACACAGATGCCCTGCGAAGAGAGATAGAACAATTGAACTAAGCACCAACCTTTGTTTTGTATCTTTTACTTATGTCTGTTGTAATTCTGGGGATTTCCCTCACATGCTTTTAGGGGGGGTGAGAGTGGGTGATTTATAACCTTGGTTTTAAATGAAAATTACATACTGTATGGAAATAAAACTCAAACACACCTATCCAACCAACCATTCTAGATAGTCACCCTGTAATTTGTTTCACAGCACATTGAAATTCCCCATCAACTAACAGGATCAGTTGCATATGCATCCTCACTGGATAAAGCATCTGCCTCCCTTTGGTGTAGAAATAAGAGCCACACTTCACCAGTCACAATTCATGATATGCTGGTGTTGTCCAATTTTCATTGAACCGTCTGTGATACTTTTTAGGTCCTCTTGAAGCATCACATTTATAATTTCTGCCAGTTAAATCATTATGACCCTTATCTTAAACTAGAAGAAGAAAATAACCTTTTCTACTTCGCACATACATATTCCAGTGTCTTAAACAGGCCAATAATACCATTAATGCTATAAAGTTATCAGGAGTCAATTGTTGTTTGCAAAGACATCTGCAAAGCATCATATTTTGTTCGCAATGAAATCCTTTTGTTATCATTATGATGGAATTTTTTTTTAAAAAAAAATCATGCCCATGCATTGCAGTGGAAGGCCA
Source organism: Zootoca vivipara (assembly GCF_963506605.1). NCBI lineage: Eukaryota > Metazoa > Chordata > Lepidosauria > Squamata > Lacertidae > Zootoca > Zootoca vivipara. The sequence goes on from NC_083276.1 coordinate 36,463,227, forward strand.
TTTCATTGAAATGCAATATTACTCTGCTGGGGCTTGCTAAATCAACAGTGTGACTCCTTATTCTTCTCCTGGCTGCCTACCTTGAATGAATCTCAAAGTAGGTCACCCTGTGCATTAGATTCAACTTATATTAGTTTAACTTTGCCATATATTACTTTACATCTGATGTAGAGTTGAACTGAGCTTCATTTTACCTTTATAATTTTTTGCTAGCCTCAATCTTTATGGGTCTTTATTCTGTGAACTTTTAAAGGGAGGAGGGCAGAAATCTCCTACCCTTGTTTATCCTTTGCTTTCAAGGAGACAAACAATTATTTCCAATTGCTGCAATACCATATTTTATAATTATTATTTTCTGCTGACAAAACGCCTGTATGAGCAATTAAATAATAATAATGTTTAGCTGGAGTTTAATAGCCTGAAATGCTACTTTTGGTTATCTTGTGAACTATATATTCTGAAGAGAGAGTGACGGGTGACAGCTTTCTGACACTGCCAGCTGGAAGCAGCATTACAAGGTAAAGTTTAGGCAACTACCAAATGATCCAAATCATGAACAGGAGGAGGTTCAGGTTTTTTATTAAAGAAATGGGGGGGGGGAATGAGGGGAATACAGCTGTCAAATCTGCACATTTCTTTGCTGTAGCTGGAAAAATTGTCAGGGAAAGACAGGCAACCCTATCTGTTGAAGAAAACGACTTCTTTGCACATTCCTTGCAGGAGCTTAACTCAATTACTGTCAGAGAATGATCCATACCCAATGCTGGAGTCCCACAGACAAATTAATGAGCTGATAATGAGATACGCATCTTCAGTTTACAATCCTGTGCTCAGGTACTAAACATGCATGTGCTTGGGCTTCATAGTTTGCTAAGGAGTGCCTGGCGTGCTATGGTCCATGGGGTCACGAAGAGTCGGACACGACTAAACGACTAAACAACAAGAAGATATTTCAATCCAGAGAAGAGGAACAACTATGCAAGACATCAGGGGTGGCACATCCTGTTTCACTGTTTCACTTCAGACATTCGCTTTTGCCCTCTGTTGGATGCTGTCTTCCTTTTTGGCAATGTGTGTGGGGCCGTCTTATCCTCAAGCAGCTGTCCCACCAAGTCTCTGCTGCTCAAAGTATCAGGTCAGCCTGTGGGCCATTATTGTAACTTTCTGTGGTGGTCCAGATGAAAGAAGCCCTATCCCTACCACTGAGCCTTGCAGTACTGGTTCAGGAAGTGCAAATTATTGTAAATAGCTTCACATTAAAATGTGAACTAAAGCAATTTTTAATAATAATAATAATAATAATAATAATAATAATAATAATAATAATAATTTATTATTTATACCCCGCCCATCTGGCCGGGTTCCCCCAGCCACTCTGGGCGGCTTCCAACAAAACAGAAATTCTAAAATACAGAAATCCATCAAACATTAAAATACAGAAATCCATCAAACATTAAAAGCTTCCCTAAACAGGGCTTTTTCCTCTCAGAGAGGGAAAAGAAGATGAGCAGCAGCAGGAATTGTTCCGAATGCTTCAAATAAGGGAAATTGCTTGTTTCAGGGCTGATTTAAATACTGCATTCCTCACGTACATAGTGCCAAAGAAGTGGCTTGTTGGGTGGGATGCAGCAGGTATGGCAGGTGGGCCACTGTTGCTTACCAGGAGGGGTGAGGTGCTAGCACACCAGCAGGCAATCCAGCACCCTTGGCAGTGTGTTTGCACCATGTCAACCTCCCTGTCGCCTTGCCCTTCCACCTTCCTGTAAGCAACAAGAAGCTTAGGACTACCATATGTCCAGGATTTCAAAGGTGGAATTGATGTCTGGTGGGAACTTCCAAAAGGCAGTGCTTTTTGGTGTTTTTGTAAAAAAATAAAGAAAGAAGCTCAATAACACATCTGGCGGAAGTCCATTCAAGGCTGCAAAATGTGCTATCCCCAGTGAGCTTACTCTGTGATGACTTCTGTTGTTGAATACTCCTGCCCATGGAGAGCAACTTAGGAACTTCTCCTAGGAACCTTTAGCTGCACTTTGCAAGAAGCATTCTATACTAATGGCTACCTGTAAATTTTGACTGTATGCTATTGCTGCTTTAATCGTTATAGCCATACCGTTAAAAATAGGTTTAGCTGCATCACATTTCATTGGGTGTATTTTTATGTTGTTTATTCCTAAGTATATTTCTAAAGGAAAACCAAATAGTAAAAGTATATTATGATAATGTGACCTGATTACATAGTACTACATGGAAATTTCCGTGTGACTCTGTATAGTAATTCACTACCTGTTGGGGGTGGTGTGAAAGCTTTGCTCCCATAGTCAGCCATCAAATTGTATTCGGATTATACTGCCCATTAAGATAAAAATAAAAACTTTGGCTCATTTCTAGTTAGAAACAGCAGGGAATGTACTCTGAATCAATAACATCTAATGCTGGTCATCACCAGAAAACATACTGTTAAAGGGTGCTTTTCCAGGACAATTGCAGTTGTGATTATATTTCCATAGCTTACTGAGCCATGCCAGTTAAATAAGGAAGTAAATAATCATATGCACAAGGGAATGTTTGCATGGAGTTCCTTAAAAAAACAAAGCACTGCTTTACAAATAGATGCTATGAGGGACGGAAGTGTGTTTCAAACCTTGTGCAGGCATCCTGGGCATTCAGGAAGGCAGCCCATGAGCAGGGTGTGGGGGCAAGTGTGCTGGTTCCAGCCACCCCCTCTCTGTCACCCCCAAGTTGGAGGGTGGTTGTCAGATGTAGGGAGCCTCTTCTTCTTCTGGAGGCTCCCTGTTCAATGTAGAAGCCCGGAAAAGCAGTATAGAGGCAGACTTCCCACTTTAGACAGTGCAGAAGGATGTAGCCCAGTAGAGCTTCTGCCTTGCCTGTAGAAGGTCCCAGATTCAATTCCCAGCAACTCCAGGTAGGGCAGGGCAAGATTCCTGCCTGAAACCCTGGAGAAGTGCTACCAGTCAATGTTGGTGACATTGAGGTGGAATGGTTTGGCTTGGTTTAAGGCACTTAAACCTGTTCCTCTGTTACAGGGATGGAGACTGAGCTTGAGCATACATTTTCATGCTCCCCATGTGTTGTATTCCTGGATTTCCAGTACACATGAAGAGGGCTTAAGGTGCCCCATTTTACATGAACATACCAACATGCAATCGTTCATAAAGCACCATTAGGTAAGAAATAAAAGTTCAACTCTCCATGAAAAAGTTTCTATGGCAGTCCAGTAGGCCTACCTGCTTCTGCTTTAATCTGCCTTGCTATTAAGATCAGCTCATGGTGCTGTAATCCAGGCTCCAACACCTTCTGGGGAGAGGATGGTGACAACAGGTGATAGAAACTGTGACTCTCCACTCTAATTTGTGTTTGACGTCAGCAGGGGCAGCCCATCTCATTTTTCCCCCTGCAGATGGAAAACTGCTGCTCCTGTTGCCTCTCTCACCAAAGCCTCACTTCTGGGGTTGTGTCCCTTCTGGGTTCAAGAGCGATCTTGTGAAAGCTCCATGAGATCTTGTGAAAACTCCACATGATCTCACTGGAAACCAGAAGCTGCCATGGACCTTGCTTCTCTGGTGGCCTGTGGGGCCCATGGCTGCTCCAGAGAAGTGAGGAAAAGCAGCTGTGGCTTCTGGTGAGATCATGCAATGACCTAGCCAGAAGCAGCTGCCCAAGCCACTTTCCCTTGCTTCTCTGGTGGTGGTGGTGGTGGGAGGCTGGCAGGGGGGCAGCTGAGGCAGCACCACTCCCTTGGATTCCACCACCCAAGGTGGCTGCCTCAGTCCACTGCATGGATGCCTGGTTAAAAAACACTTGCCAGGTTTTATTTGCCAATGCCATTCAAGTTCTGCACTTGCATTTGATCGCCATACCTTGTCACGCTGTCACCATACCTTGTTGTACAATTTCGTTTTCTGCAGCGTGGTTTTATTATTTTGTTGCGAGCCTCTGTGAGAGCATTGCTGTACAGGAGCCGATAAATATTTTAAATAAATGTCTTTCTCCCCTTCTCCCCTTGCAATGCTGCTGGTGAGCAGTCATTTGTTTGCCCTTGGACCTGCTGTTGAATAATATTCCATGATGCAAGGTGACTGGATAGCCTCTCACTTCTGATTTACACATGCTGGCAATAGCATGAGGGCAATAGCAGTCAGTGGGGCAGGTCAAGGAGAGGCTATGCTGCTTACCTGGGCTTCCCAATGCTGATATTGCTATCAGTTACCAAGATGAAGATAGTGGAAAGAGCAGAGAGGTTGTTGCAGTGCAGGAGCAGAGCAAATATGGCACTTCTGCCACTGCACTCACACCACACTGACTTCCCTGCCACCTCAGCCTTCTCTCTCTCAGTTGTTGTTGTTGTTGTTGTTGTTGTTGTTGTTGTTGTTATTTTGTTATTTATACCCCCAGGGCCGTCTTAAGGGTACCCAGCGCCCTGGCACAAAAGTTTTTTCGCCGCCCCCTCTTTCCCTCCGGCCTGCACGGCTCCCGGCTCCAAGTCACTCTGGTGGCTCCGGATGCTCTCCTCCTGGCGCCGCTGCTCGGCGGCGCTCAACTCCAGGTGCATGGGCCGGCCCAGCTCGCCCAGCTCCACTTCCCTGCCCAGCGGGGGCTGCGGAGGAGCTGCCAGGCGAGCTCGGGAGGCTGCTGCAAGGGGAGCACGACTCCGCCGGCCTCGCCGAGCTCCGAGTCTGGCAGGCCCCGTTGCCAGCTCAACGCCCCGCTGCCGCCACCAGCAGGGCTGCCGCCACCGCCAAAGCCAGAGGCCCTCCCACTCGGGAAACCCGCGACTGCCGGCCCCGCCACATCTCTACTGCGGCCTTCTTTCCAGGAGCAGCTGAGGTGCCTCAGAGGCCGCGCGGCTCCTGGCCTCGGACGTTTGACAGCCTTCCCGCCAACCCTGGCGCTGCGTTTCATTGGTAGAGCTTCTGCCATGTGGCGTCGCCTCCCTGCTCTCCCGAGCAGCACGGCTGGTGGAGGGAAAAGGGAGGCCACTGCGCAGCTCCCCCACTTGCTGGAGCTCCCCTCAGTGCCCCCTGAGCCCCCTGGCGCAACGCACCACTAGAGCCAATGGGCGAGCCGGGCCTGTATACCCCACCCATCTGGCTGGGTTTCCCCAGTAACTAGCAGTGATCTAGGGAAGCCTGGAAAGCAGTGTAACCCTACTTTGCTCCACCTGCTACTGCAGGGGTGTTTTGCATGCTTAATATGTAGTATCACTGAAAAAGTAGCTCCAGTACACCTTAATGGAATGGTATGGCTTTTCTGGGATCTATGGACTAAACACCAGATTGTAAACTCTCCAGTCATACTAATATATATTTATAATGATTTTGCTGTTACCACTTGAGAAACAAAGGGATGCATCTTGTTCTTTGAACACATCACTCTTAATGATCAGTTTAAATATTCCTATTTGGGATTCTGCATACTTGTTTCTGATAGCGAACACAGAGGAAAGAATTATGTGAAGTAGGGGAGGAAAAGATAAAGAAGTTGAAAAGCCCCATATTAAGAAACAAGAAACGATTACTGGTTATACTCAAGAAATGAATGTGTTTTGGAAAGCTTCATTGGGAAAGTACATTTGGCTCAACCATATACTGTACACAAATAAGTGCATCCAGCATGAGTATAATCCGAGTCGAGCGTAAACACGAGACTCCCGCTGGATTTTTGGTTTCTAATATCATGGAGTCATCCAATTAAAATGGGATTATTGCTTATATTTTTCCAACCTTTGTTCAGCTCCACTGCTTTTTTCTTTTTTTTCTCCCCCCCTTCAACCTAATCTCAAAGCAGCCACTGTGGGACATCAAGATCTGAGTAACAGTTTTCTACTAACATTTTAAGTCGTCCTGGAATCAGTCAAGGAGCAGCGACTCTATTTTTTAAACAACACAACTCCTCTTTGTTGGCAGAGTTGAGAGACCAGCAACTTTTTGCTTAAATGTCTTTGCTTATTTGATCTAAGACTATCCCACCCAGTTGAAAGGAGCCATTTTGTAAAAATGTTAATGTAAGCTTTGTTTTCAATGTACTCCCAATATACTCTCATACTTCATTTTCATTTATCAAGGCAATTATTTCCTGCGCTGAAGTTTCATTTTCAGCATGGCTGAGATAAAGCAAATTTGTTTTCCTGATTTATTTCTGTGATGAGCTATGTTGTTCAAAACTAACTTGGCCAGCAATTGAAAAATTGTTTCCTGGGCTGCACACAGAGTGATGCTGATAGTCAACATACCCAAGGGGCCTTCAGTGCTGTTCTGAGTTTTATCTGATTGTGTTGGAAGTAGTGAAATGGATAATTATTTTTCAAGGGGGAAGAAAAACATTTGAAAAAAAGGACTTCTACACTTTTTAATTTTGAAGTTTTCAGAGCTACATCAGTTAGTGACAGAAGAATCATCGGCCATTGGATCAACATCTATAAAAACAGAGGGGTCCCTGGAAAGTTAATATATTTGTTTTATCTTGCTAGTTCAACATTTAATTTGCTTAACTTGTGGTGCTAACTGTTATGTATTCAGTGGTCTGTGTTTGCCTGTGCTTGAGTCTGGACTAAGGATTCTGAACCCCTGAGTTCTGATTCAATACATGATATCCAATCACAGAACATTCCAGGACTTGGGCCTCTGCCATTGGCCCTGAGTCATGATTCACAGCCAATCACATTGGGAGTGGGAGTGACCCAGACCTTCAGAAATGTATATAAGCAGTTGCCTTGCCCCTGTTGCCCAGCTCTGTTAGTTCAATAAAGGTTCTTGCTGTTATCACTGTGTCTTGCTTTGTGGAAACCCATCTACACTTCATTAACCATCCATAATAAAATTAACAGAGCCATAAGAGCATAATATAAAGCCCTGCTGGATCAGGCCAAGGGCCCATTCTTGAGAGAGATCTAGCTCTCACAGGGGCTAATGAGGTTCCTATAGGAAACTTGCAAGCAGGACCTCTCCCCACTTGTGATTCCTATCAGCTGGAATTTAGAGGCATACTGCCTCCGACAGTGTAGCTAGACGGTAGCCATCACAGCTTGTAGCCATTATAGCATTATTCTCCATGGATTTATCTACAGTGGTACCTCGGTTTACAAACACAATTGGTTCCGGAAGTCTGTACTTAACCTGAAGCGAACTTTCCCATTGAAAGTAATGGAAAGTGGATTAATCCGTTCCAGACGAGTCCGCGGAGTACTTAAAACTGAAAATACTCAAACCGAGGTGTACTTAAACCGAGGTATGACTGTAATAACCTTTCAAAGTCATCCATTGTCTTGTGGGAATGAATGACATAATTTAACTATGCACTGTTTGAAAAATTAGACATTCAGCTTCATTGAACAGCCCCAAGTTCTAGAGAGGGACCTATCCACTTCCTCTATCTCAATGTGGTGGTGATTGAGATTCTGTTTCAGAGAAAATGCCACTTCTTATGACCTGCTGGCTCATGCCAACCAAGACAACGATTCAGGGAGATGCCTGTTCGTTGTTGTTGTTGTTGTTGTTGTTGTTGTTGTTGTTGTTTACGTTTTACTGTCATGGCTGGGTTTGTGGAAGCATCCATCCTATTGACTGCAACTGGGGGAAATGAAGCTACTTTAGCTTCAGGCATGTTGTGGCTTTGCAGCCAATTTGACAGTGTGTTCGTGAAATGAAAAGGCTTCGGATCCTTCAGATCTATTACCTCCCCCAACGTGTTCTCTACATGCCTGCCAGAATGCCCCAATTTGGCGACTACTGCTAGGGGTCTTTCTGTCCACAAAACAGCAATGGCGACTGCACTTCCACCACCGCCCCACTGCGCCTCAGACTTCTTTGCACAATGACCTCTTTCTCCGGCCACAGAGGGGGAGATTCACAGAATTCACCACCCTTCCCAGGATTTTAGGATTGCCGTCTTAGTGACTTGCTGACCACATACCTAGGAATAACTTTGCAGCCATGAGAAAAAATTCTGCATGCTTCATAATCCCTGTTTTGTTTTTTTCTTATCACCTAAAATTAAATTCATGTGAGTCAAGTGATAACTGTCTTAACTATCATATGATGGCCTTGCTGTTGGACACCAGCCCACTTCCCAGTTAGCTATCTCTGAACTCTTCTATTATATTTAAGTACTAGATGCGAGAGTGTGAGATAAAGCTTATCACAAAGTCCATATGCCCTGGTTCTCTGAATCTAAATTCCAGGCTGCAGCTATAGGTCTACTTACTAAGGAGTAAGCTCATTGAACACAGTGGGAATTGCCTCTGAGTAAACATGAATAAGATTGGGCTGTCAGTCTCCAAAAAGATTGATAATTCTGTGTACTCCCCTTGAATTGCAACTTATCACCAAGCTCAAAACCATGGAGGGACCTGGTTTGAACAGAGATATCGGGTTCTTATCACATTATACATGATAAGCGATCTTCAGCCATCTCAACCCTTGCTTTTTCATGCAAAACCATTTGCAGTCGTTTGCGGTCATCAACAGCTATCAGTCAGTCAATCACCCATTTCCACCACCCTTCTGAGTGATCCCCCCTCCCCATCCCCATCCCCACCCCTCCCCACCCCTTCTCTACATAAGTGCCTGGAAACTTCCATTTCACTGTATCTGAAGAAGTGTGCATGCACACGAAAGCTCATACCAAAATAAAAACTTAGTTGGTCTTTAAGGTGCTACTGAAGGAATTTTTTTATTTTACTTCGATCCAGACCAACACGGCTACCTACCTGTCCCCTTGAAACAATTATGCTTACTGTGCAACTTCTGCCCTTGATATTACTATCATTCAATACAATGAGGTGAAGCTATAAAAATAAGTCTCGGCTGCACAGAATATGCATAGCTTACTTTTTCAAAACCGGTAGAGATAAGCACTTTATCTTAACAAGAGATAAGGGAAAGTAGCAAATTTGTTCCTCACCGCTAAATAACGTAAGATGTTATGTCCTCACTGCTAAATTTTTATTGTCCATTTCATAGTGGCAGAGCTTCAGTGAAAATTTGTCAAAACTAAATTGGAAGTTCTAAATTATTAAACATGTGTTAAACTATCCATAAATAATTATTATATTCAGCAAGACGTAATTGTCAGGCAAGCTGAAAATTTGAAGGTATTTTTATAGTCCTTCTGCTTGCCTTCATGGGATAATAAATGAAAATAAATTTCTAATGCTGGTTCATATAAGCTGAATATTGCTGTCCATATAAGAGTTGGGGAAAGAGATGGTGAAACTTTTAAAGTCCGCAAAGCAACAGCAATTTCTCTGATGATAATTACTATTTTATCAGATGGATGGGATTTGGAACAGCATCATCTCGCCCCGGAGCTGGCGTCAAGGGTCAGCATGGCTGCGCAGTTGCAGGGGCACTACTGAGAAGAACCCCTGGGCCTCATCCTGCTCTTTGTCATTGCAACCCAATTGCTAACCTGACCTTTGGATTGGCCCAGAGGGGAGGAGCAAGCAGACAACAGTGTTGAGGAGGAGGAAGAATAGCAATGCTTGTTCACTGGCTTTATCCAGCATGCAAGCAGGTAAGGGCAGCAATGACTGAGAGGGTAGATGCATTGAGGGAGTCAGGGCATTTAAAATACCCACCCTCCCATCCATCCCCAAAACTTTGGCGTGTGTACTGTGAGAGGCTCTTAAAAATGTCTTAAGCAGGGCTGGTACTAGGGTCGGGCACAAGCAAAGGACCCACATCGCTGCAAGAGATCTCCTGACAAGATCCCCCTAAACATAATTTTATGTTATGAACCACCCTGAGATCTACAGATGAAGGGTGATATACAAATTGTATTAACAACAACAGCCTCACAGAACTACAATTCTCAGAGAGGTTTAACAATAAATCCCTCTTCACAAGGTATTCTGGAATTGTAGCTCTGTGGGGGGATTAGGGGTCTCCTAACAACACGCGGGTGGTGCTGTGGTCTAAACCACTGAGCCTAGGGCTTGCTGATCAGAAGGCTGGCGGTTCGAATCCCCGCGATGGGGTGAGTTCCCGTTGTTTGGTCCCAGCTCCTGCCCACCTAGCAGTTTGAAAGCACCTCTAAGTGCAAGTAGATAAATAGGTACCGCTCCGGCGGGAAGGTAAACGGCGTCTGCGGACAAACGCCGGCTTCCTTGGCTTATAGAGCGAGATGAGCACTGTAACGCCAGAGTCATTCGCAACTGGACCTTTACCTTTTTAACAACACTCAGCACCCTTAACCAACGAAGTTCCCAGGATTCTTGGGGGGGGGGGGAGCCATGAGTGCTTAAAGGGGTAGCATAGTGCATTGAATGCATGGTGTGAATGTGGCCAAAAAAGGGCTGGCAAAACCAGTGTTTTGTTTTGTTTCTGCCACAAACTATGGATGCTGCATAACTGAGCCACATCTCTCTGTTAAATAGAAACTTGTTGTTTCCCTTTCCTTCTTTTCTCTCTTTGTGGTGTCTTTCCCACAGCCACAATCTATATTCCCTTTCACATGATTGCACATGCAGGGAAGGTGGAGGTTTCCAGAAGCTCAGCAGAGCTTTTTTTCTATCTTTATAGGCTCTTTACTGGGATTAGAGGGTGATGCGATACTAGCGTCACAACTGAGACGAGAGGCCAGATTAGGGCCCCTATGAGAATTTGTGTGGCAACAGAGGGGAATCCAATGGGAGCTCAACAGATTTGCTGTTGTTGCTCCCTCCCCTAGCATTTGCTGCCTGAGGTGGTTGTATCACCCAGGTAGGGCTCGTCTTGCTGGTGAGCTATGGTCCATGTGGAAGGATGAATTGTGCCCTCCAGTTATAAGCTCCTTGGAGGCACAGACGTATCATTTTGATTTATGGCTTTTCTGATATGTTGCATTATGGTGCTATATCGATGATAATAATTTCCTTTTGAATTCCCTGCTTACCTCCTGCAGTGTTTCAGACAGGAACTTTTCCCTGGCCTACTTGGAGAACCTGGGGATTTGAACTTGGGACCTTCTGCATGCAAAGCAGACACTCTGCCACTGAGCTACATCATGGGATTGAGCATTAATTACATGGCTCATTCCCAAGAAATGAGACCCCAAGGGCTCTGATTCTGGAAAGATCCCCACAGCCAGCCCATCTGCACAGTTTTGTGTGTGTGTGTGTGTGAGAGAGAGAGAGGGGGGGGGGAGTTGAGGGACTGGGGGGGGGGACTGCCACATAGGACCACATCCTATGCTGGCATACACTTAGAGAGGCAGGATATGAATTTCCTTCTAAATCAATCAATCATGGCACAGATGCTTACCTGGGGCTGGGTTGCTGCATCTGAGGAGCTCCTGATAAGGCAAGCGAGCATATGCACTCGCTCTCCACACATGAAGGTTGTTTGACGTTCTATAGTCAAATCCATAAAATAAATATCTCACTGAAACTCAGTGGCACCTGAGAAAATTTTAAATTCATGCAGTTTTGCACAAATAACTATTTATCAGCTGGGGTATTAATGGCATTATTAAACATTTATGCAAATGCAATCAGAATGAACATTCGTGTGGGTTAGACTTGTGCTTCCCTTGCTGTTAAACCATTGACAAATACAGATGGAAGAGGGTCAGGTTGCATTCATTCCCAGCTTATATTTGGACAGATGGCCAACTAGCACAGTCACGGAAACTTCTTTCTTTTTTCCTAATGTTAATTAAATGAACTGTGATAGCTCTACCAATATGTTGGTGATTGTGTGTGTGTGTGTGTGTGTGTGTGTGTAATCTGTGTTGGCAAGGTAATACAGCTCCCTTTTCTCCTTAAATTATGTTAGTTTTTCTTCTTTTCCACCTTGAATATTAACCTATGAAGCACCCACTGTTGCTTAATGTTATAAGATACCATTCTTTACTAAATATATTGGGCTGGCTGTGGGAATAAAACTCACTGAATGAGATACATCTTCCAGAGGACAGGGATAGGCCATTTTTGCCTATTCCTTCTGCAGACCCTTGTAACTCCTGAAAATTTGCTTTGTATCGTTTGTGGACTCTCCAAAGCGGTTTGGGAAATGGTGTGGGGGTTCTGCAGGTGGAAAAAGGAATGGGTGAAAATCTCCTCCCTCTTCTCTAAATCCAGCCTCCACTTGATCATATTTCCTTCCATAAACAAAAGGTGTCTTGATCCAGCCTATTAAACTGTGAATAAAATCTAAGTCAGGGGTCAGCAAACTTTTTCAGCTGGGGGCTGGTCCACCGTCCCTCAGACCATGTGGTGGGCCGGACTATATTTTTTTTGGGGGGGGGGGAATGAACAAATTCCTATGGCCCCCAAATAACCCAGAGGTGCATTTTAAATAAAAACACACATTATACTCATGTAAAAACGCCAGGCAGACCCCACAAATAACCCAGAGGTGCATTTTAAATAAAAGCACACATTCTACTCATGTAAAAACACGCTGATTCCGCGGGCTGGATTGAGAAGGCAATTGGGCCGCATCCGGCCTACGGGCCTTAGGTTGCCTACCCCTGATCTAAGTCGTGTGTGGACTTCCCTTCCTCCTACGCCCCATCTCAACCTGCTCAGAGGGGTCCACCAAACCTTTGGAGCAAAATATAGTCCCATGTTGTCTATCAGGGGAACAAGTGGGACATAAATTTCTTCTTCTTCTTCTTCTTCTTCTTCTTCTTCTTCTTCTTCTTCTTCTTCTTCTTCTTCTTCTTCTTCTTCTGACACACAGGGGTATTCAAGCAGAAGGAGAGGAAGAGGTTCTCTTGAACAAGCAGAAGTCCCTGATGGACACACATAATTGGAGATATGTACTGTAGTTGTTCTCAGATTCTGATATGCTTAGACCTAGTTTAATTCTGGTCAGGAGTCCAGATTTCGGGGTAGAGATTGCAGAGTGGGAAACCTTTTTCAGTCTGGGAGCTGCATTTCTGGATAGTGTGCTGGTTTGGTTGGAGAAGTGAGATGAGAAAAGAAATTCTTGCGCTTATTGTAAAAGTGCAAAATATCCTGGATAATGAGTGTGATGGGTCAGTGAATATTTTTTAAGTTCTTACTTATTTGTAACATAGGTGGTGATAAACTGAAATGCTCTGCAGTTGTTTTTGAACTTGCTTCTTAATGTGCTGGGAACAGAAGTCAGAGGGAATGATAAGCAGAATCATAGTTGTTGGTTTCCCCTCAAAACTGCTCCAATAATGTTATCAGTTAAACATTTGGGCCAAAACCACTTAATTTTATTTTCAGATGGATGAATGTGCCAAATTATGCAGATAATGCAATTAATGCTCAGAGTGTTAGTGGCTTGTGGGTTAAAGTAATATGTCTGTTCTCTGCCATTTGTACCTTTTGCTATTAGCATGGTGTTAGTATCGTGTGGAGGTTAGCCAAATGCTATGAGAGAGAATAGAAATAATCGGTGATGGTGGTGGTGGTGATGATGATGATGAAAGAGCTATGTTGTTTCTGGATTTATTGATAGAGTGTTTGTTTGTGTGTGTGTGTGTGTGTGTGTGTGTAGAGAGAGAGAGAGTTGGTTCTAATTGTTTCTTGGTAAGGATGTGTGTTCTTGGTAGGGATGTGTGTGTGGGAACCTTCAGGCTAAAGGGTGTGTTTATTATACGTATACTGATATTTATAGAAATATTAATATACTGCCCTCTCGCAAAACATCAAGGCAGTGCACAACAACAGAAAAACGTTTAAAAGAAACATGAAGCACTCCTTAAAATTGCTGGCTACTCAAGGGACAATTTAAACAACTGCAAAGGCCTGTCAGCATAAAAATATCTTCAAGAAATGCTGGAAGTCAAAACCAAGGATGCCTGCCAAATCTCTGCTTGAAGAGCGTTTTGCAACATGGGACCAGTGGCATTAAATGCCCAGCTTCTAATTGAGGCCAGTGGGGCCTCTCTAGCATGGGGGGGGGGGCACTACCTGTAATCCTCTGAAAGATCTCAGGGTCAGTCAGGAATATAAGGACCCAGGTGGTCCTTTAGGTATCCTGGACCCCAGTTGTTCAGGGCTTTTATATATTAACATAAGAACCTTGAACTTGGCCTGGTAGGATGTGGACATATGATCCTAAAATCAGTTGTGGGGAACCTTCCCACCCTCTAGGCATAATTAGACCCACAAGCCCTCACCATTTGGCCCATGAGGCTGTTTTGGCCAAACCACACACACCTGTCAATCCTGGAACAAGGGGATAATTTGGGGAGAAGTTAAGGATTTGGTCTCCTGGCTAGATCCAGCTCCACACTCCTTCTGGAAATGAACTTAATCCCACCCCCCACCCCCTGCCTAGTTGAAGAGCTTTGGTGGATTCCAGGCTCCCTTAGCAGTCTAGTCAACTCTCTGGCACAATCACAATGCTTGCCAGGCAGGATTCATCATCTTTAATCTTGCACATGGTAGGTTTTCTTTGTTTCTTTTCTTTGTATGCTGCCTTGAGAAATGTGTAGAACACACACACACACACACACACCAAGACACTTACGGATTGGAGATGGGCAGCTCCCCCTGCTTCCAACATGGCCCCCTGCTCAAATCCACTGTGTTTATCCGCTGCTCTCCCTTTCTAAGAGATCTTTTCACATTCAATCATTTGTTTTAATTTTAAAAATGTTTGCTTTAATTCACATAAAGCACAGAAGATTAACATCCCCTTTAAAGCATTTAATGCATCCCTATTTACTTTGTTTCTATTCATGCATCTGTGTTTGTTTGCCTTTTTCACTGGCACTCTATTGCATTTGTGCTGATTGCTTGGGGACAACACTTAATAGTCTTTCTCAAATGCAAGCCAAGAATCCCTGCCACAAACGCAAATAATAAGTACACATAGTAGCAGCAAAATCCATCACCAAAGGAAAACAATAATTTGAATGAATGATAAAAGAAAAACCAAAATCAACGCATCAGTGTGTGATAAGGAAAGTAAATTATACACCCCACTGGAATGGCTTCCTGCCCAAAGGAAATGCAGATAGATTAAAATGGCGGGGAGAAATGCAAAACTGCCAGAACGAGAGAAAGAAGAAGGTTTTGAATTGTTTACTGCTTGCACTCAAGGAAGAGTAATGAAAACATGTTTTTAAGGTTTGTGCGGGGGGGGGGGACAATAGAGTCAACAGAATGTGCACTTGCTATCCGACGTTTGGAGAATATATGGAAAAGTCAGGGCTTTTTTCATCTGGAACTCACAGGAACTCAGTTCCAGCACCTCTCATTATAAGAGAACAAGGGAGGGGGGGGTTGTGATGAGTTCTGGCACCTCCTTTTTTCTAGAAAAATAGCACAGGGAACAGTGATCCACACAATAAAAAAATCAAAACTGAAAGAATGAGAGAAGAAGGCATTATAAAATAACTCGTGTCATTCAGCCTGTTTAATAAACGGGCGCTAGAACATTCGGCCTTTTTCGGCGGTGGCGGCGACGCGTGGCCCCTCCAACGGCTGCCGCTTCGTTGGGGCGCTCTGCTGAGCCCAGCTGGCCAGCGGGCGCCCAGGAGAAGGCCGCGATTCTTCTGAGGACTGCGAGGGAAACGGTAGGCAGAGGGGTGGGGGTGGGGAGTGTGTGTGTGTGTGTGTGTGTGCGTCAAGTCTCTGCGTCCAATCCCTGTGTCCATGGGGCACATGCGCAGTAGCGCGGACACAGGGATACAGGGACTGGACGCAGAGACACTTGCACTTTATTATATAGGATGGATGGTATTTAGCTAACCTCGGAACGCTAGGCCACCTGATCCTTGTCTGCTACTCTTTCTCTTTCTTTTGTTTTTTTTATTAATCAAGATATAAGTAAATAAATATATTTATATACCACCAATCACCAGGAATAGTCGCAGTGTTATTTACAACTAAGTAAGACAGTACAAGCATAATGCATAATAAGCAAGAATAGTGAAGATTTCCCTAGAATACATCAATAACTGAATTAGCGGTAGCATGACTTACATATAACTTCACCCTCTAAAAGCCTGACAAAAGAGGTGAGTTTTTAACCCAGTGTATGGGTGGAGGTTATTCTATAGACATGGAGCCTGGGCCACTCAAAATATGCAGCTCGTGCACTTTTTGCAGGGATAGCCAGGAGAGCCTTAACTGTTGACCAGGAGAAGGTGTTCTCTAAGAGCACAATGGCATTGGCTGTTGATAGTTGCCCAGTAGGTGGGTTGCTGTTGCTCTCTGGGAGGAAGTGGGCGGGGGAAAGCAGCATGGTAGTGCAAACGCACCAGCAGGAGCACATAATTGGCTCTGCAAGTGCAATGGCGCCGCATCGATCTCCCGCCACCTCACCCCTCTCGCTTCTGGTAAGCAGCAGTGATCCACCTGCCAGGAAGTTAGCACAGCAGCTCTGCTCCACCTTGAAAGCCACTTCTCCTGGTGTAGCTTGGTGGATTGGCCACAGTGGTGGTGGTTTAGTTCCCAGGTTTTGATTTTTGGAATGTTGTTTTTAGTAATAATTTTACTTCCAACAGATGTCAAGGAAATAAGCAGCTATCCTATTTTAAAAAGACATCTGAAGGCAGCCCTGTTTAGGGAAGTTTTTAATATTTAATGCTGTATTGTTTTAGTATTCGATTGGGAGCTGCCCAGAGTGGCTGGGGAGACTCAGCCAGATGGGTGGGGTACAAATAATAAATTGTTGTTGTTGTTATACTTTTGTAAACCACTTTTTTACAATCAAGTGATATATACATTTTATTAAATAAATAAATAGTTTAAGGACACAGGAAACTGAAGGACTGAGCAGTTTTGAGAGGCGTAGAGAAAGGGATGACATAAGAAGAGAGCCCTGCTGGACCAGACCAAATGCACATTTAGTCCAGCATCCTATTATAAAAGTGACAAAATCAGATGCCCATGGGATGCCCACAAGTAGGGCATGGCAGTACGGTCCCTATTTGTGCTCCTCAGCAACTAGTTTTCGGGGACATAATAGAAGGTAGTACACAGCCATCATGGCGAGTGACCATTGTTAGTCTTATCCTCTTTCTAATCCTCTTTTAAAGCCGTCCAAGTTGGTAGCCATCACTACATCTTGTGATGGTGAATTTCATAGTTTAGCTATGCACTTTGTGAAGAACTTATACTCTTGATGATGGGAAGGGCAGGCAGAGGAGTTTTAGAGGCTGGGGACTGAGGATCAAGGAACCAAGGAGAGTATGAGGACAATGAGACCATGGATAACTAAATTTTATATGCTGATGCGAACTAACAAGCCATTTTTTATGTTTCCCATTTGTCCCTGTAAAATGAAGTGGAGCCTAAAGGGGAGAGCTAAGGACAATTCTTCTCAGAGCTGCTGGAAGACAGTCTTGTTACTGTGAAGAGTCAAGAGCTTGAGCTCCATGCTGCCCTTGTCCTGCCTTTTGGTCCATTCTAAAAAGGCTTGAGCATGATTCTGTGTGTCGTGTGTGAGTGTTTTTCTCCACGCAGCTATGAGAATAACAAATTAACATGACAAGTTCTTTTGGCACTTCCGTCTACTGATTAGTACAAATTAAATTTCACACTAATTAGCACAAGCTGTTTGTACATAATATAGAAAAATCAGATTTCCACTGATGGCTGTAAATATAGTTCTCCAACTGACACTTGATCTTCACCGCTATAATTAAGTTCCACATCAATCTTAATACGACAATATATTTCATGATACTGGCTTTAGTGTGTATATATGTGTATGTACACACACACACACATACAACCCTTTCCTGAAAGCATTTTCACATTTAAGTTCAAACCCACTAATTGTTTCAACAGTTGTTTTACAACTTCTGCAGGTGAAAATTACAGGCCCAAGGGCCAGAATGCCATAAATACAGCTAAACAGTTTGGGATTTCCTTATGCAGGTGAATCTTTTAACAGTCTGACTATGCTGTAGCTTGAGCTTCCATAAAAAAATCACAGCCGCTGCCTGTGGTAACAACAACAACAACAACAACAACAATTTATTATTTGTACCCTACCTATCTGGCAGGGTTTCCCCAGCCACTCTGGGCGGCTTCCAACAAAAATTTAAAATGCATTAAAATGTCACACATTAAAAACTTCCCTGAACTTCCCTGGTAATGTTGGGGAACAATAATGGTCCTTTTTTGTTACCTTCTCAGGCACTTACCCATGACCGTTGCTGACTGAAGATCCTGTGTTTGGTTTAACAAAAGTGTACCTTTATTCCAAGTTGTTGTTGTTGTTGTTGTTGTTGTCATGTCTTCATTTCAGTGGGCAGGTGGTGGACAATAGTATGCTGGCCATTCCATTGCTTTTGTAGGTTATTGAATATAGAAGACTTATGCACCCTTCCCTCATCGTTACAGTATCATAAATGTTCTTTGAAAACACATGCTGTCAGCCTGTTAACAGCAAAGTGCTAAGTCACTGTGACTTGTAACTCATCTTGGGTCATCTCTATAAAAGTAGCCAGCCACTCTATGGGCCCCAGTCAGTGCCTGTGAGTGTCAGTGTGTTCCTGTGTTGTTGCAGACAGAGTGGCTCCAGGACTTTAGTAAATCAGTAACTAAGGTTGTGTCTCTGTGAAGAGTCAGAGCACTCTGTGTATGCTCTACGACTATGCTGTTTATGAACAAGTTTATTTTCTTAAGTAAAAGTTTGATTCTGTTTATGAAGAAGACTCTGCGTGATTAATTTACCGTTGTGCAACAAATATTTCATCCAGCGGAGCTTTACTGCTACTGAAGCCACAAATCCAATACATTCTGGATTGGCAGTGTGCATAAGAAATACAGTTGCAGCAGACTTAACTTAAACTTACAATAACTTAAAATAAGTCAAAACCTTAACACTATACAGTATACAGAACACCACACCAGAGAGATGGAAAGAGAAAATGAAACCCAGGCTCCTCCTGGCCTTTTATAGTCAGCATGACCTTGTCAGAAAAGATAACGAAAACAGTTTAAACCAGCTGTACTCCGTTTCTCTGAAGGAATAAGCCAAACATCATGAACCTTCTGGTTGTTTCTTTCACACAGAGAAGCTTCCAGAACCATCTTGAATTAATTAGAACAGGAAACATCTCTACACGTCAGATCAATACTTTCTGTACTAAGAAATGAAAACTGACACATACAGTATTTAGCTGACATCTGGCAAATGGATGCCAAGCACATCAGCAAAGGATTCTATGATCTACTGCAGAAGAATTGGCCTCTATCATTTTAACTTCTGTTGCATTGAGCTGCTTGTACAGTACACCATTTAGAAATTATTGTAATTCAGCAGTTATATCCAATGTAGCACTGCATCAGTGCTCCATCAGCACCAAGCAATGGAATACTCTTCCCATCTCCTGAGCACGCCTCTGGAGCGGGTTTGGGGAAGGCATTGGGGCGGTGGGGAAAAGTCTCATTGTGTAAGTGGAAATCCTTGCACTGACAGGACACATTGATTGAGTACTGCCTGCAGAATATAAATAGGAGAAAGTAAAGAAATTGCCCTCCGCTGCCCCATGCTATGTGATGCATTTGTTCATGATATGAGAGGTCTACACTTAGAAAAATCCCTATTGAACAAGCAGAAAATTGATGAAAATATGGGATTCAGCCATCAGTACCACATGCGTCTGAACAACAAAGGCTGAGAACATGTAGCATCCTTTCTGGTTTTTGAATCTTAAGAACACATTAACATTTAATTTTATTGCAAAAACAATGCCATTGTTTGAAAAGGGCCAATTACAGCCAAATAAAAGAAATGGGAAAATGAAGTCCTTTATTTGGTTGTATATTAATTCTTTTCTTTTATATTTTAGAGTTTGAAAGCAATGAGTTTGAAATATCTTAAGTAGGAAAAAGTTTCTTGAAGTTGAAATAATTACTGTGAATAGTAGAATATTTATTTCCCTCAAGTATACATATTATGCAAATTCATAATAATAATTAGCTCTTCCCTAGTCTTACCCGTAGGTGCCATTAGATATTTCTGTACATTGCAGTATTTAATCTATTCACATTTTTGTCAGAATTAGATTTATCAGTGCCATGGGATGATTTCTTGTTCACATTGATACATATATTTGTTGCTTAGGAAGCTATAATTGGGCTGATGTTTTTAATTAATAGGCTCTCCTTGAAGGAAAAACTATACATCACATCACTCATATGCCTTCCATTCAAGAGAGTGATTATAATATATAGTGAAATGTAAATTAGGGGTGCTTCATCCACTGCAGTAGTGCTTCATTGTGCAATATAATATAATCAATATAGTCTTCAGACTTAATAGTGAAACTTAATAATTCAAATATTCCCTACATGGTTGAGAAAAGTGTCTTATGTCTTGCATATATATTGCATTTTGTATATTAGTATTTTTAGAAAACCACTGTTAAAAGAAAATATCCAGTTCTGTGTACAAATTCACCACTTATACATTACTAACAGCACCACACTGAATGCATTCTTAGGTTGACACAAACCCTTCCAGCTTTCCTACAACTGATACCTATATCAAGAGACGTCTATTACATGCAGACTTTCATCTAACTTAAATTAAATTTGTATTACATAAAGCATTTGGTAGAAACTATTGAATTGTTTCAAACTATTTATTGTCATTACAAATGCTTTTGGGCATGCTGTTTAGAACCTATGAATTGCAATTATTTATTTATTTAGAATACTGATATCCTGCTTTATATTAAGGGTATACACTAGCCACGAATTTATATTAGACACCTATTTGGTGATTTAGGCACAGCTCAACTTGCTCTGAGGCACTTCATAGGCATCCCCATTCAATTTGGAGTCCACGTCTGCTTAGGCTTTCTCTCCACCCACTCACTATTAGGAAATAATAATTAAAAACGGTCATGACTATAAGATTTCCTAATTCCTTTTGACTGAAGTGGATGGAATTTGCAGGCATACTAGTTCCTCCATAGTAGATGAAGCCTGCCAAATTGCAGGCAAATAGGTCCAGAGGGTTTTGCGATAGTCATGTGTAATACTGATTTTGGGTGAGCTAAAAGGGTTTCACTTTCCAAGTAAAACCATTCCATCTGATTATATTCTTGACCTATCAGTCACAACAGAGCTCTTCGTGGAGCAGAAAGCTATTAATGGCTACCATCCATGATGGCTATGCTATGTGTCCATCGTTGGAGGCAGTATGCTTCTGAATACCCATTGCTGCACTAGATGGGCCATTGGCCTAATCCACTTGCTTCTTATGTTTTGTTTAAAAGAGACAAGGGCTGGTCATACAGTGGTGTGGGACTGGTCCACATCTCACAAATTGTGAAGTAGCAAAAGGTTCTCCTTGTCTACTGCAAAAAATGTTTTAAGCCTAATAAAGCTGGAGAAGCCAGAGCAGCCCACACTAGCTTCAGATATTTGGAAGAATAGGGAATGGGAGGGATAGAACTAGAGGACAATTGATAAAGTGGCAACATTTGGGGCTGTGCTATTTGTTAATTTCAGAGAAAGACAAGAGAAATGACAAATCACATTGCTAGGTGCATAGATTATTTGGTAAGTCCCTTTCAGAGTAAAAAAGTATCTGGATATCATCTCAGTGTTCAAGTTCTTATGTCTGGCATCAGAGTGAAAGAGAGATCAGTTTTTAATAGTTTTGCTCTTTGGATTCAAAGTTTCTGCAACAATGAAAAATGTGATTGAAAAAGAATTAAGTTTAATAATCAGGCTATTAACCAGAGATATTTGCTACATATTATAGAGAGAGAAATCAAAAGGACTACAATAGTTTCCAGAAAACATCTGTTAAACAATGTCAAGTTGATGATAAAGAAAATTGAGTTCCCTTTGCGGTTGAGTTTAATCCAGCTGTACCCAGCTATAAAAGAGCTATCAAAGAAAAACAGCCCATTTGTTGTTTCATTTAGAAAGGCTATAACTAGAAATCTTTAACCCTCAAGTGATAACTTTCTGTCATGTTGGTATGCCACTGATGTTGGAATACAAAGGATTTATTTTATTGTCTGTGACCCTGTAGCTCCTGCTGAGTAGCATAAAATGCAAACACAGTGATCTGGAGCTAGTATTGTGTCAAAAAAAACCCTCCATTTCCCACCAGCTACCGGTATTTCCCACTAATTAATGAGAAAGGATACTGCATTTGAAAAGGAAAGAGAAAACTTCAGTAAATTATCATGGACAAGGCGAAGATGTTTTCTAGTGCTGGCCTTACTTTTAAGATGGCCAAGGGGTATCTGTGCTTGTCCCTTTTTTTGCTCTTTCATTTTCTGCAGTGACTCCCTGCTTGTGGAATGTGCTCCCCAGGAAGGCTCACCTGGTACCTTCATTTCATATATTTGGACACTAGGCAAAAACATTCCTCTTTTCCCAGACCTTTGGCTAATTAAACAATCTATAGCATTTTAAACTTTGTGCGTGTAGGGTGTGTGCTATTGTTTCTGTTACTGTGCATCGTTGTGTTTTTATATTGTAAACCACCCTGTGATCCTCGGATGAAGAGTAGTATAGAAACGTTGTTGTTGTTGTTGTTTAGTCGTTTAGTCGTGACCGACTCTTTGTGACCCCATGGACCAGAGCACGCCAGGCACTCCTGTCTTCCACTGCCTCCCGCAGTTTGGTCAAACTCATGTTGGTAGCTTCAAGAACAGTGTCCAACCATCTCGTTCTCTGTTGTGCCCTCAATCTTTCCCAACATCAGGGTCTTTCCCAGAGAGTCTTCTCTTCTCATGAGGTGGCCAAAGTACTGGAGCCTCAGCTTCAGGATCTGTCCTTCCAGTGAGCACTCTGGGCTGATTTCCTTCAGAATGGATAGGTTTGATCTTTTTGCAGTCCATGGGACTCTCAAGAGTCTTCTCCAGCACCATAATTCAAAAGCATCAATTCTTCGGTGATCATATATATGTAAACTGGGTATGTTATTTGGCCCCAATGTTCGACAAAACCACTTGACCGATTGAGGTGAAATTTTGACACAACATCACATGTGAATGTCCGAAGACTATAGGAAAGTTTGCTAAGACAGATGTCACACTTGTGATGTAAAACCCCCCCAAACCCCATGTTTCAAAACACACCACTCTAGATGAAAATGCATGCTGGGAAAAGAACCAGGTTGCGAACCAGCGCCCTCTAGCGGCGGCTACACTGGTACTGCACCTATAAAACCTTCCCTCTCAACAGCACCTCCGCTCCCATTTACATACTAGGCCGAAGCCTTTATAGACTAGGTCAAATGGAGGTACTGACTCGCCTGGGTGGGGGTTGGGGGGAAGGGGATGGGATGGGATAGGTCAGGACACGGTGGGGCAAGTCACAGGCATGAGCTGGGGGTGGGGGGAAAGGGGGCGTGATATGTCATGAGTCAGGACAGGGTGGGGGGAATCACAGAGGTAAGTCGGGATGGGGGGAAGAGGGGGCGTGATACATCATGGATCGGCACAGGGTGGGGGGAATCACACAGATGAGCTACAGCAACGTGTGGCAAGGCCAACTAGTAATAATAACCATAATAATCATAATTCTACAAATCATCTCACTCTGCAGCCTCCCTGAGTGTTCACATTTCAATTAAAGTGCAGGTGAAGACATCATGAGACAACTCCTTCCACAGGCCTTTTCAGATCAGGACTTATGGGCAGTCAGGGTAGCTGCAGAGCACAGTGGAACCTCGAATTTCAAGCGTAATCCATTCCGGAAGACCGTTCAACTTCTGAAATATTCAAAAACTGAAGCAGGCATTCCCAGAAAGCATTTACATCTGGAAAACTCAATACGGAAGCCGCATGGCACGTTCGGCTTCCAAAAAGCATTCGAAAACTGAAGCAGTTACTTCTGGGTTGTTGGTATTCGAAAGCTGAAATGTTTGACTTCCAAAACCGAGGTACCACCATACAGAGAAATGTTTAATTGAATTTTTAAAAAGAACACACCATCCTTGATGTTGTGTATTGAGTCAAAGGATTTTATATCTGTATTATTATTGTCTGTATTTGCATTAGGATAAAGTAACTGCCTTTTGGTTCCAGAGGGTATAGCTACTATTGGTTCATTTAAGCTGCTGTATTTGGATCCTCTGTCTTATTGGTTTCCTCCAAAAGGCAGCACTGTGATTGCTTGATATTGTTCCCTCCAAAATGTATCCCTTCCTAGCTAGTCCCCTGTCCCTATAAATGTAGCTTTCCTCTCCTCAGTCTTCAGTCTTGTTCACTTTAATAAAGAGCTGTTACTAGAGAACTGTCTCCAGCATGTTATGTCAAGAGAGCTGAAATCACAAACCCCACGTCACAACAACTGGCGACGAAGGTGGGATCCGGAATGCTGAGGAGCGGTTAAACACAGCCCTGCCTCAGAGTCCGGATTGCAGCTGAGAACAAGACTCACTGGCCAGCTGAGAAGACGACCCTGCCCGCTAGGACAATGGAGAGTCCAAGGGTATTGGAGCCCTTCCAGCCATCAGAGCCCCACACATGGGAAGACTACGTTGAACGCTTCGAGTTCTTTGCAGTGGCTCAAGGGATCACCGATGCCAGCAAAAGAAGGGCCACATTCCTGAGCTACTGTGGGCCCGAGACCTTCAAGCTGGCCAAGGCATTACTTGCTCCAGCGAAGCTGAGTGAGACATCTCTCAAAGATATTCTTGCCTGCCTAACAAGCCACTTGGCGCCTACTGAGACCAAGATGGCCCGGCGGATGGAGTTCCATAAGAGGCAGCAGCGTGCTGGGGAGTCTGTATCCACATTTCTGGCTGAGCTCCGGAAGCTCGCTCAGCATTGCGGCTTCCAAAATCTGGAAGAGACTCTCCTGGATCGGTTTATTGGTGGTCTGAGCAGCAAGAAAGCCAGAAGACGCATCGTGGCTAAAGAAGAGGTTACCCTTGCTTCAGCCTTGAAGGAGGCCACCGCCACGGAGAATTATGAAAGAGAGGAGCTTGATGCCAGTCGCAAGGCCACTAAGCCACAGATAGAAGTTGCGCATGCCATGGACGAGCTAGAGGCTACTCCGAGCCAGAGCCCAGTCCGTGGGGTCGAGTTGGTGCGTCAGGCCTGCACAGTGCACAAAGATCGCCGAGGCAGTTGCCCAGGTTGTGGCGGAAACCATGAGCGGAAGAGTTGTCGTTTCAGGGATGCTATGTGCCGGACGTGCGGAAAGACGGGTCACATCGCCAGGGTCTGTAGATCGGCGGCGTCGGGAGCAACAGGAGCACCTAGACTGGAGCATCGCAGACCGCCCACAGCAACTCGTTTTCTAAAGGACTGCCACTACGTAACGGAGATCAACGGGAGGGCCGTGCAGTTTCCAGCGCAAGGCAAGGCACACGTCAAGGTGAAGATTGAGGGTCAGCAGTGCGACATGGAGGTGGACTCCGGATCTGCATTCACCATCGTGTCGGACCAGACCGCGAAGACATTCTTCCTCAGGGGTAAGTTGCCCCCTCTGGAGCCCTTCCCGGCAACCTTGCAGTCGTACTCAGCAGGCCGCATCCATGTTATGGGAATGTGTGCCGTGAGAGTACAGTTCCGGGACAAACAGGCTGTACTCAAACTGGTGATTGCGAAGGGCAGTCGCCCCAGTCTCCTGGGCACTGACTGGTTCCCCGCCCTGGGACTGAGTATCTCAGGGCTTAATTCAATCCAAACCTGCCCTGAGATGAGCGAGGCATTATGCAAGGAATTTGCTGGTCTCTTTAATGGAAAACTGGGTTGTTACAAAGGGCCCCCAGTTGACTTCGAGTTGGACCCCGGGGTGGCCCCAATCCGACTCAAACCAAGGCGAGTGCCATTTGCACTACAACCCAAGATCGAGGCAGAGCTGGATAAATTGGTCAAGCAGGGAGTTCTCTCACCCGTGGACTCTGCTAAGTGGGAGACTCCAATCGTCACACCCCTTAAAGCAAATGGGGAAGTCAGGATATGTGCAGATTACAAATGTACTATCAATAAGGCACTCAGGGGAAACTCATACCCCATTCCAGTCGTATCACATCTGTTGGCTAAACTGGCTGGGGGCAAGGTGTTCGCCAAAATTGACCTGGCACAAGCTTACCAACAGCTGCCAGTAACCCCACAATCAGCAGAAGCACAGACTATTGTCACACATAAAGGGGCGTTCAGAGTTAACAGATTACAGTTCGGAGTTTGTGTGGCCCCAGGGATTTTTCAAGGGCTCATGGAACGCCTGTTAAGAGGTCTGCCGGGGGTCTTGCCATTTTTTGATGACGTTTTGATTGCTGGAAAAGACCCACAGGAACTGGTTGCGCGTGTCCGTGCAGTGTTGCTCAAGTTCAAGGAGGTGGGGTTGCAACTGAAAAAAGAAAAATGCAGTTTTGGGGTGCCAACTGTGGATTTCTTGGGGTTTAAAATTGATGCATCAGGCATCCACCCCACAGATGCTAAGATTAAGGCCATCATCGAGGCACCACGACCACAGAACAAGACGGAGTTGCAGTCATTCCTGGGACTTATTAACTTTTATCATTCGTTCTTACCCCAGAAAGCTTCGGTAGCTGAACCATTACATAGACTATTGCAGAAAAAGAATGTGTGGCGATGGGGGCGGGAGCAGCAGAAGGCTTTTGACTCCTTGCGAGGAATGCTGAGTAGCAGGAGCGTCCTTGCTCATTATGATGAGTCAAAGCCGCTGGTCCTGGCATGTGATGCCTCTCAATACGGTCTGGGGGCTGTGCTGAGTCATAGGGAACCGGATGGGTCGGAAAAGCCCATCTCTTTCTATTCCCGTACGTTGTCGCCCACAGAGCGCAACTATGCTCAAATTGATAAATAGGCACTGGCTATTGTGTCCGGAATCAAAAGGTTCTATGATTATTTGTACGGTCGCCATTTCTCCATTGAAACGGACCACAAACCACTGTTAGGGTTGTTCAACCCAAACAAACAAACGCCACAAATTCTCTCCCCCAGAATGTTGCGTTGGTCAATATTCCTGAATGGGTTCCAGTACACCTTGACCCATGTGCCAGGGAAACAGTTGTGCCATGCTGATGCGCTGAGTCGATTGCCCCTTCCTGGCGGGAGCAATGAGGATCCTGCTCCGGCGGAGCACATTATGATGCTAGAAACACTTCCGGGGGCTCCTGTAACAGCTACGGATATAGCTGAGAAAACTAGGAAAGATGCTGTTCTCTCCCGTGTGCTCACTTGGGTGGGGAGGGGGTGGCCAGGTGGTCCGCATGAAGAAAAATTCAGGCCTTATGCGACAAGGCAGCACGAATTGTCCATGCATAAGGGTTGTCTCCTATGGGGAGATAGGGTGATCATCCCAGCACCACTGAGAAACAGGGTTCTTGAGACGCTTCACATGGGACACCCGGGAATGGTCAGAATGAAGTCACTAGCCCGATGTTATGTGTGGTGGCCTGGAATGGACCAGAACATAGAACAATGGGTACAAACATGCAAGGCATGCCAAGAGGTGCGGCCAGAAGTGGCCAGAGCACCAGTCCACTGGTGGGAGCAGTCCAGGACTCCCTGGAGCCGGCTGCACATAGATTTTGCTGGGCCATTCCAAGGGAAGGTCTTTTTGGTTATCGTTGATGCATATTCCAAATGGTTAGAAGTGGCGATGGTCCCTAGCATGGCATCAGCTGCCGTAATCAAGGTGTTGAGGCAGCTGTTTGCTACCCACGGGTTACCTGAGACCATTGTATCAGATAATGGGGCAGCTTTTGTATCCCAAGAATTCAGGGCATTCTTGGCTGATAACTTTATAAGAGGGGTCACATCCGCGCCCTTTCACCCATCCTCCAATGGGCAGGCTGAGCGCATGGTAAGAACAGCCAAAGAATCCATTGCGCGCTTAATGGAGGGTAACTGGTCGGCTCGCATTGCGCGAATGTTATTTTTGCAGCATGCGACACCGTGTACTGCGACGGGCAAGTCGCCAGCCGAGCTGCTCTTAGGTAGAAGACTGGTAACGGTGCTGGATTATGTCCACCCAGATAAAATGCCAAACCGTAATTCAAGAGCAACCCCCCAGGCTGAGACTGACACAACAAGGTATCTCGCCCCTGAAGATCTGGTCTGGGTGAGGAACTATTCACGAGGTCCGCGGTGGGTGGCTGGTGTGATCACCCGGGCTAGTGGACCTGTGTCTTATTATGTGACCTTGGAAAATGGGCAAGTTTGGAAGAGACATATAGATCAGCTGAGGCGCCGGGCACTCAGCAGGGAGGAGTCAGATAATTCATCCCTGGCTAATGACGCACAGCTGCGAGACCAGAGTGAAGATGGCCCAGAGGTGCAGTCACCAGGGGCTTCAGCAAATGAACCAGGGTCTGCTAGTCCTCATGATGACAAGGTACAGGTCGGGGACCCTGAGATGTCTGGGACTCCATCTGTTCCTGATGAAACCCCTATAGCAGCCCCTCCACCACAGGTAACACCCAATCCAGAACCTGCAACACCTGTTGTCAGGAGATCAGGTAGAAGTTGTAGGACCCCACAGTACCTGAGGGATTACGTCTGCTGTGCTCACTAGGGGGGGAGGGGTGTTGTGTATTGAGTCAAAGGATTTTATATCTGTATTATTATTGTCTGTATTTGCATTAGGATAAAGTAACTGCCTTTTGGTTCCAGAGGGTACAGCTACTATTGGTTCATTTAAGCTGCTGTATTTGGATCCTCTGTCTTATTGGTTTCCTCCAAAAGGCAGCACTGTGATTGCTTGATATTGTTCCCTCCAAAATGTATCCCTTCCTAGCTAGTCCCCTGTCCCTATAAATGTAGCTTTCCTCTCCTCAGTCTTCAGTCTTGTTCACTTTAATAAAGAGCTGTTACTAGAGAACTGTCTCCAGCATGTTATGTCAAGAGAGCTGAAATCACAAACCCCACGTCACAACACTTGACACCTTGCAATGATAACGTAAGCTCAAACAAGGCAGGAAAATGGCTCTTTCTGTCGAATTTTTCTCTCCACTCAGCTTCCTCAAAAGTAAGGAAAGTGTAACAAAAACCCTGCATCCCAACTATGAGAATTTCACAGGAATTTTCTCCCCTCTTGGATAATTTTGAAATGCAGTTTCTTTTGTCATTAATTGATGGAGACTGGTGCTAGAAACTTGGCAAGAATTTTTGACATAGCCCAAATATTTTGCACCTAGAACCTTTTATTCTCTCCCTTGCACACGTTGTACTACTTGCCTCTTCTTTCCATCCTTAGTTCATTATTTCTCAACATTAATTCTTTTCATTCACTCTGTTTCCCATAGTGCACCATAACTCTTGGTTAAAAACTTAAATGGATTCTTCCCGTACATTATGTGTATACTGTAGTGGGTTACACATGTAGAGTATTGTATTTCTTAAAGGTCCACATGAACTTTTCTTCCTCTTTCTGTTAATGGCATCTGAGTAGTTTTTCACTGCTTTGTAAACTTGTTACTGCTTTGATCCTTACATACTTGATAATGTGAGAAAAATGCAATGCCTTATTGTGATCCTTTTCATTTGCAAAAAGTCTTTCATCAGTGGCATCTTGAAAGATTTATATTCAGGCACAACTTGATCAATAATTTTAGCAGATCAAGTTGTGTCTGAATGCAAATCATTCAATATGCCATTGACAGATCAGTACCTTCTTGTTATTAAGCCTGTTAAATCTTCTTCTCTTGAATTTCCAAATCTAATAAACCATGAACACCAGGCCCTTTAATTCCCCCCAAACTCTTGCAACTTCCTTTAGCATAAATTGACAACAAAGTTGCATGTTTTCATCAATTGGTGTAACTGCTTATTTCATATGCAGATCTCAAAATGTCTGTGATGTTGTTTGTTCACTACAGCATTTCATTTTATTTTAGTATCTTTTTGTATCTAAATCTATCTTCCTTTGGTCAGTACATTTCCTATAGCAGCAAAAGACAACACCCAAGCCACACAAGATGAATGGAGCAGACTTTTATGCACAGAATGGAAAAACAGAGAATGAGCCCCAAATTACAGCAGTGGTCCAGCTTAGCCCATCCTTGTCCTGAAAACATTCCCTCTATAATCATTATGGTGTAACTGGTAGTGTCTATGCAGTTTGGGTTTAGGCAATAAGATGGAGATATAACTATTAACCAACCTGCAATTTGATTTCTGGCATTTTGTTTATTAAAATGTAGCCTTTTGTCAGTACACTTTTTTGCTACTGGTTCTATTTCTGGGATTCATCAACTTATTTTCTTCTTTCCCTTTCCATTGCATTGCTTTTTATTTATTACAAGAGACTGATTATTGTGTGGGTATTGAAGTGTAGATTGGTTCCCATGAAGCATGACACAGTGATAACCTTTATTAAACAAACAGAACTAGACAACAGAGGCAAAGCAACTTCTCATATACATTTCTGAAGGCCCCCACTCTCATCGTGATTGGCTGTCTAAACTCCCAAACTGCAAATCATAACTCAGAATTAAGGGCCAATGGCAGTGGCCCAAATCCTGAAATGTTCTGTGATTGGATATCATGTATCGAATCAGAACACAGGGGCTAAAAATCCTTAGTGCAGACTCAAGTTCAGGTAAACACAGACCACTGAATACATAACAGGTATTCTAGCATAAAGCACAACCAGAGAAAGAACCTATATAGTGCCCAGCCAGCCCAATTAAGCACATCTAAGTGTTTTCAGTAGGACAGTTAGGTACATCATATGCTTACAAATGTGAAAGTATGCATGGAATATATCCATAGACATTAAGGGGGCACAATGTGTTTAAAAACAACAAAAAAAAAAAGGCATTCATCCGATGTAAAATCATCCAAGTGCTTGGTTTATTTTGGTTTATTTTTACTTTGGTTTATTTTTAAAGAAAATAATGCAGCAATGCAGCATTCAAATTCTTTCCAAATAATTACAAGAAAAGCTTGCAAATAAGAACCCTCAGAAATGGATTACACTCCCACAAGATGCATAAAAAATCTAGCCTAATGGAATTCATTTCCCTAATATAAATTGCCCTATAGAAAGTAAACAAATCAAATGAGAGGCAGCAGCTGTGGCTCAAAATTACCAGCGAACACCAAAAATTACCCAAAATAGTAATTAGAGAAAGAAAGCCATTAACAGAACAGACAATACTGCTTGTTATGCTAATATGACCATCAGATGGTAAGGAAAAGTCAGACTCCTTAAGCAAACTTGATTAAAAGTAGGGCTGAGGCAAAAGGCGGCCGGGTGTGTGTGTGTGTGGTGTTTTCATTTTTTTTATTTAATAGAAAACAACCTGCCATTCCCCACATAAAAAATAATTGGGCCTTTTATTAGAACAGGATAAGGGGGGGGGTGAAAATGTTCATCCCTGCAGGAAGCATTGTCCACACTCCAAATTAATAATAATAATAATAATAATAATAATAATAATAATTTTTATTTATACCCCGCCCTTCCCAGTCAAGACCGGGCTCAGGGCGGCTAACAACAAATAATATCAACACAAGTATAAAAGAAACAATTCAGTTAAAAAGCAGATTAATACAATGTTAAAATTCAATTTTAAAATTAAAAATTTACGAATAAGATAAAACCATTATGAAATAAAACCTTAGGGGAGGGTAACCGTGGGGTTATGAATTAGCTTCATATAACCAAATGAATTAGCTTCATATAACCAAATCTGATTGGCTATATGATATTACAATGTCATCACATTGACTACCCTATTGACTTTGATTACAGCCAGTGTTTCTAACACTCCAGTACTACTTTCACATAAAAAAGTATTCAGATGTGAGCATTGTACACAGCACTAAATAAGACTTTCAGAGGGTTTTAGACTATACAGCAATTCTCCAACTACAAAGACCAAAATACAGGAAGAAAATGGTTGGTCGGGGGCAGGGGGAGGGACAGATTTTGGAGAAGGTAAAGAATTATATGCCTCTGTATTTACTGATGCTAGTAGGAATATGCAACAGATAACTGAGTGGCCAAGGGCCATCTAGTCCAATCTGCTGCAATGCTAAGCATGGTGGGGAAATATCTGAATAGTTTTTTTAAAAAATTGCTTTTGTATTTGGAGCTTAGGCATTCTTAATTTCTTGCTGGGAGTTGTTCAATCCCTCTGCTTCAGCATAAAAATAAAGACCACCACATCCTGCTGTGAAAAGCTAGGTACAGTTGAAAACCCCTTGAACCTATTTTCTGCCATAAAACTGCATTTCACTGGGCTGGTTGAGTATAACCCTCTTGTTGGACTGACCTTGCTGATGTTAACACTGTTTTTCTTACTACAATCCCTTCTCATGTACAGACTGACACACTACATACTGCTTGAAGTGGATTCAAGCACTCCCCCCCCCATTTCATGTTCAGTTGTAGGAATCATCCACATGAGAACAGAGCCAAGCTAAATAAAGCCCTTGTTGCAATTGGGAAGTTTACGCAGCTTGTTAAAAGCATGGTGGCATCTGTGTCCACCGTCTCCCGGGACCCCATTTGACAGCCCATTACAACATGAATCTCACTGGGCAATGTGGGAAAAACTTAGTTATTCTACTGCTTTAGTAGGAAATGTCCTCTTCATGCCTGCTTTCTACCTCATCTCCTCCAGTGCATGTCCTATTTTGCTCAGGGGATGGCAAGAGTTAAGAATGAAAATCTGTAGAGGATTTGGACTTCGAGGTGTGAGATGGAAGGAGTTTGCTACCTTTGGGCCTTCCCTAAGTTTGTTGCTATTAGACTGTAGCTCATAAATCACAGCTTCAAATTTAACAATTGTGCATTGGGGGATGTAGCTGCTATTGCACCTCCCACCCCATTCCTTCTGTTGTCCACCACATGTGAGGAATCAAGCAGGATTTCAGTTTCTCCCTGAACCTGCCAAGGGTGTCGAGTTTATAGGACATCCAGATCTGATTATTCAAGTAAATTAAGCACCTTGATCTTCATTCTTTTCATTGTAACTAAAGGATGAACTCTGTTCTGCTTACAGGTAGGTAGCCGTGTTGGTCTGGATCGAAGTAAAATAAAAAAATTCCTTCAGTAGCACCTTAAAGACCAACTGAGTTTTTATTTTGGTATGAGCTTTCGTGTGCATGCACACTTCTTCAGATACCTGAAGAAGTATCTGAAGTATTCTTCAGGTATCTGAAGAAGTGTGCATGCACACGAAAGCTCATACCAAAATAAAAACTCAGTTGGTCTTTAAGGTGCTACTGAAGGAATTTTTTTATTTTACTTCTGTTCTGCTTGAATGCACCTTATCAATGTGTTTTGAAGATGAAAAGGATCTTTTTTTGGCACATGTTTTGCTGCACCTTATATGATCTCATATACTTTCTTCTGAACGATCGTTTCCCACAGACCAATTGTTCTTCCATCCAAGGTTCCCTGCCCCTTCCTTCCCTGCCCCTTATCCAGTAGGCCTTGCGAACTTCCACGAGGTATTCTTGCGGCTACAGCAAAGGGGTTGGTATTTGTTGTTGTTGTTTAGTCGTTTGGTCGTGTCCGACTCTTCGTGACCCCATGGACCAGAGCACGCCAGGCACTCCTGTCTTCGACTGCGTCCCGCAGTTTGGTCAAACTCATGTTCGTAGCTTAGAGAACACTGTCCAACCATCTCATCCTCTATCGTCCCCTTCTCCTTGTGCCCTCAATCTTTCCCAACATCAGGGTCTTTTCCAGGGAGTCTTCTCTTCTCATGAGGTGGCCAAAGTATTGGAGCCTCAGCTTCAGGATCTGTCCTTCCAGTGAGCACTCAGGGCTGATTTCCTTAAGAATGGATAGGTTTGATCTTCTTGCAGTCCATGGGACTCTCAAGAGTCTCCTCCAGCACCATAATTCAAAAGCATCAATTCTTCGGCGATAGCCTTCTTTATGGTCCAACTCTCACTTCCATACATCACTACTGGGAAAACCATAGCTTTATCTAATACGCACCTTTGTCGGCAAGGTGATGACTCTGGTATTACTGGTTCTAATATTGCTCTGTAAAGATGCAGTTCTTTAGCCTACTTTCAGGAAAAGAATGGAAGGTGCATTAGGTTCACTTGCATCCTGCCCCTTCCTCATTACTCTTCTGAGCACGTTGTGGTGCATAACAAGCCCACTGAATTGCAGCCAATCTCCTCCCTGTGTCTTAGTATCATCATCACCATCCAGCAACTCCTACTTTTCCACAAACCTTATGGACAGCCAGGAATGCACAGAAGTAGAGATGTGAGAGTTCTGGCTCTGTGGTAGAGCATGTGCTTTCATTCTTTGTTGCACTAGACTGAGATCACACATTAATTCATTTTAACTGCACAAACTTTAACCAGCATATCTCTGAATCCCTCCTACAAAATATTGTTAGTCTGGTAGAAACCTGTGACACTAACATCATAACCAGCTCACTGCTGTGGCTAGCTGGTGAACCTCTTCCAGCCAGATTCTGCCCATTAGTCATCAGTTGCTGACCCCTACCGGATAGGTTATTTTGCACTTGTGATAGCTTAAATAAAATCTTATAATACATATATAGCAATAGGCAACGAAATATGCCTCACTCTCTCATTGTAATTCTTACTTCTGCTGAATTCTAGAGAATCTTTTTCTACAGTTTCCATGGCAATGGCAACTTAATAGCCTATGGATGGGCGAGTCTTAGTATAGTCAGTATTCCTTTCTAGATTTGGTTACGCATTTTCTTTAGATTAATCAAGTATTCTCCCTCTAACTCCATGTCCACCATTCTCTATTGCAAAATCATTCATATCATGCCCCCATTCACAGTTCTATTAGTCTCTTGTCATTTAGGACCATTTCACATCTTACATACCAATGTACCTCTCAGGCCAATTTTTCTGGGCTATTAGGAAAGCAGGCATGTAATTTTCTAGCTCTCCCCCGGATCAGTTTTTTAAAAATGCTTTTACATGTGTTATTTTCTTATGCTCTTGTAAGGGAGCTGATTTCAGTGACAAATTGCATATTTCTGCCATTTTCCGGAGCCATTTCAGTTTGTTGCTGCGAGGGTCAAGGGCTGCATACATACACCATACATTTAAAATATATATTTAAAATGCAACCCCCCCAAAAAAAAAAAGATTCATGACAACTATAGTTTGTCAAAGGTGTTAGGAGTTGTAGCTCTGTGAGGGGCATTAAAGATGAACAAGGGAATTACAGTGTAAGCTTTTATGGACAACATTCTATTTCATCAAACACATGAAATGTTATCCTGAATTACTGCCAAATATACAGTTCTCAATTTCCTGGTCTGGGAGTGGCTATAGCTGTCCTACTAGTCACTGAAGTTATCTGAATCTCCAGTGACAGAACTAGGTCCGGAATCACCCCCAGATTTAGAACCTGCTCCTTCAGGAAGGGTGCAACCCCATCCAGGGTAGGGAATTCACCAATTTCTCAGACATGTGAACTATGTGAACTCACAGTGCCTCCATCTTGCCAGGATTCAAGCACAGCTTGTTTTTCTTCATCCATCTCACCACTGCATCCAAGCACTGCCCTCTCCTGATTCAGATGTTGTCGAGAAACGGCTCCACATACTGATGGCACCTTGCCCCCAAACTCCTAATGGCTACTCCCCACAGCTTCATGTATACAATATATTAAATAGCTGGATACAAAAAGTTCAAACTGAAATGGGAAAGTCTAGAAATTTGCTGCTGCTGAATCACTGGCTGCGTAGCTACTTTCCCCACATTTGGGTTTTGCTCATCCCTTAGAGCACACATTCGATAACCAAAATTTTAAAAAGGATTTCAATTGCAAAGAATGGCCAGTCTGAGTTTTTACTTCTTGAAGTAGAACTTGTGGGTTGAAAACAAAGAGCAGCTGAAATACTAATTTAAAGTGGCACTTGCTTTCAGAAGAAAAAAAGCAATGGCATACATGAGTCCATGACTCAATCAACAGCAGTAAAAGAAACACAATTCAGGGGCATTAATAAGTCCAAGCCCTTGAAAAGTTCGTCCCTTCTCATAACTTGAAGCCTTTGGTTCAGGTCCTACCCACCGCAGCAGGAGAAAACACCATACTCCATATTCCTTTAGCTATTTGAAGAAGGTGTATGCCAATAGGGATCATTATTTGACTCCAGTGGAACATGGATTGTGACCTGAAACCTAATCTAGAATTGGTGAGATGCCTTACATTATAGGCTAATTGAAAACATTCATTTAATTGGTGGATGGGGGAAAAGACATAATCTTTGGTGTAGTACATGGAACAGAAGCAAGGACACTGGTTATGGGTGGAAAAAATAGACAAAGCCACGTAGAATACCCAGCTGCTTGCAGAAATTAAAGAATATGCAGTAATAACATACTGGAGTCAGAAGGACTCGGGGCACCAGTAAGTTTTGCAGTACTTTATGCTGTTGACAGACCCCCTGGAAAAGTCCCTGATGTTGGGAAGGATTGAGGGCACAAGGCAAAGGGGACAACAGAGGACGAGATGGTTGGACAGTGTTCTTGAAGCCACCAACATGAGTCTGACCAAACTGCGGGAGGCAGTGGAAGACAGGAGTGCCTGGCGTGCTATGGTCCATGGAGTCAAAAAGAGTCGAACACGACTAAACGACTAAACAACAACAACAATGCTGTTGACAAGCCTTCCCCAACTTAGTGCCCTCCAGATGTTTTTGGACTACAACTCCCATTAGCCCCAGGTACAGCAGCCATGCTGGCTGGAGTACCATGCTAAGGAAGGCTGCTGTAGATGCAAATGCCTATTCCTCTTTTTATCACATTAAGACAAAACAAGGCATTGTAAATTACAGCAAAGGTAGAGGACCTTTGTGTAAGTTTTGGTTCTTATTCTAATTAGTGAGCAGAGTACCTACTCGTATTTTGTGATTACTTTACTGGCTGCTGATAACGTCCCAACAAATGTTGTTTTCTCCCTTCTGTTGCAATACTCACTGGATCCACAACCTTTGAAATGTGAGGTGCAGAAGAATCCCAGAGTTATAGCAGAACATGTGAGATGTACATGTACATGACCGATGGCAAAACAAATACATCCACTTAAGAGAGAGCCACAGGTGTAGACAATGGGTTGATTAAATATCTCGAAAGAAACAGTTAATTCTTTATTTCTATTGATTCTACAGTAATAAACTGAACCACACCATTGCTAGATGTAGTTGCCTCAAAGCAATATCCACTGTCTTCTTGTTGTTTTTAAGCAGGTAAGTAGCATCAAGACTAATAGAGCAATTGTCTGCTTTATACATACTAGAGTTCTCAATTCATTATTTTAAGTTAGGAAACTAAGTCCTTTCTGTTTGTTCTTTTGTTGATTGTGAGGACTAAGGAGGACACATTTTGTAACTTAATAACTTTTTAATAAACCGCATGTGATCCAGCCTGTCCCCTGAAAGTGTCCTTGCAGACACGGGGATCTGTATGTGCAAATGGGGTGTAGGGAACAGTGGCAATAAATTTCATTTGCTGAATTCTGGTGACACATTATGATCAGTGGGACTCCATGATGTCCTCTGATTCATAATGGGATCCCTGATTGGGGGAGATCACCTTATGACTGATTTAGGTATAGGAACAGAAAATAAGGGTAGGCTAGGAAATCAACGACAACAAATAGGATAGAAAAAAAGGCTATACTCATAATACTCAATCTCTCTCCTTTTAAAAAAGAAAAAATGCCCTTAGTGACATCAGCAATTGTGAACCGAAAACAAATCCGGTTCACTCTAATCCTGGCTCTTAGATTGAAAGAACTGATCAAATGACTGCATTGTGCACTGACTGACAACGGAAGACCCACACAGTGGCCCTTTAACTGCAGCTGCAGTGGGATGAACCTGTGGGGAAGTGACTCCCACAATGCGGCTATAATATGCAAAGGGCACCAGAGAGAGCTCCTATTTAAAAAAGTATATTTATCAGACATGGGAGAGGAGGGGAAAGGATCACTGGTTTAAATCTTTTGGCGATCACTCGTAGCCGAGTAAGATAGTCTTCCATAAACACCGTTTTAACAATGAGTCCGTAAGTGACTGTGGAGGCCAATTCTGGAACCACATGTCCTTCCACAGTGGGGACATTGGTTTACAGGCAAGAGTTGATCACGGTATGGATTTGCCAAGCGTGCCTTCCTCTTAGCACATTTCTCCCTTGTGTCCTGAATTTGAGTGTCTTCAAAGCCCATGACACCTTTGGTAAAGGCTATTCTCCAATTGGAGCGCTCGCAGGCCAGTGTTTCCCAATTTATACTACATTTTTTTTAGATTTGCCTTGAGACAGTCTTTAAACTTCTTTTGTTGACCACCAGCATTACGCTTTCCATCTGGATGGAAGCTCTTATCATTTTCCCAAGCATTCTTATCCCTGTCTGATGGCTGAAGACAAGTGCAGCATGGAATTATTTATTCCTATTTATTCCTCCAATTTCATTCTATAGGAAAATGCAAACTGTCTTATGGTAACTCAGATCATCCGCCCTACTTCACGGGGCACTTTTCCAGGGACGGTCTTCCATGTCACTAAGGATACCACT
This sequence comes from Zootoca vivipara, assembly GCF_963506605.1. NCBI lineage: Eukaryota > Metazoa > Chordata > Lepidosauria > Squamata > Lacertidae > Zootoca > Zootoca vivipara. The sequence continues at coordinate 36,501,604 of NC_083276.1, forward strand.
CAGAGGGAGGCTACACCAAACACACTATTTGGTTTGGGCACCAACTCAGAAAAAACTTCTTGTTTTGTTCTGAAGCATTTTGGATCTGCCCCGTTCAGCTCCGGGTCCAAACACAGCTGAATCTGCTTGAGAAAAACAACACATTCACTGCACACCCTTAATAGTACTGTGGGATTCAGCCTCCAATACGAAGGAATCATATTTTAACTATCCAGAGAAGCAATTTCAGTGACCTACTCCTGGACAGGGAGGAGGCACCATGAAAGAAATATTGTGCTGGTATTAATCTTATTTAAAAAGACTGCTAGCTGAATGAAAACCACCTAGTTCTGTACTTCTCCTCCAACTGTGACTTAGTCTTATACTTTTTGCCTTTCTTTGTGACAGCATGGAGACTTTGAAGTAAAAAAAAAGTTCAAAGCATGAAAGTAGAGCTAGAACCTGTGCAGCCTCACTCTCTCACATTGTTTGATGCTGAAGGTGACTTAAATATTCCTGTCAGTCAAGCATGTGAACTGAAATAAATGTGCACTGTATTAGAAGAAGGGGGAAAAAACCAATATTGTGTGTCATCTTTGGTAACTAAAAAAATAGGCAGATTGCTTACAGGTAGCCTGACTCTTAGCCATCAAGCAGCATATTATTTTTCTCTTCTCTAGAGGAAACAGTCATGGTGCAACTTCTTGAAGCTGGCTTATACAATTAGGCCTCCAGAGTTGCTGCCTTGGGACAAGGATGGAGAAACTGCAACAACATCTGGGGGGGGCCACAGGTTGCCCATCTCTGCCTCAGGACGAGGAATTTCAGGGAGGAAAAGGGGAATTCTAGCTATCAGTGACCCACAGGGTAAAGTCTGAACCCACATCAGAAGGTAATATTGCTAATGCTAAGGAGGTCCAGGATTGCTCACGGCCTGAATGAGAGAACATGTGGTAATCCTGTTGAGTTCCTCAATGAAACAAAGATGGTATTCAGACTGTTATTTAATTACAGCTGCTTGCTGCCTGTCTCAGAACATCCGTAGATATTTGGGTGCCAAGGTAGGATCCCCTCACCCCATTCAGCATCTCTTGACTACAAGAGTCTTTTGAAGCACCCTCCAGAACTTGGACATTTCTGAAACCCCCTTTTAAAAAAAGAGAACCCTATATGATTAGGAAAACAAGATTAGGATACTGGCTTCTACTGAGTCAGACCCATTAGTAGATCTAGCTCAGTGTTGTCTACACTGTCTACACTGACTGGAAGCAGCTCTCCAGTACTGCTGGAGCTGCCAGTTATTGATCCTGGGACCTTCTAGATGCAAATCAGATGCTCTATCACTGTGTTACAGCTTCTCTTGAAATTCCTACAGATATTTTGCCTGAGCAGGAGCCTCCCACAAATTATCTCAAATGTGGATTTAGCCAAAAATCAGTTGCAACTCTGGTTTTTTCATCCATGGGGAACATAGAAATATTCACATGAACACTTTATCATAGTCTATGGGCGGGACCACAGCTCAGAGGTGGAATACTCACTTTGCATGCAGAAGGTCCCAGGTTCAATCCTTGGAATCTCTTGTTAAAGGGATCTCATAGGAGGTGAGGTGGAAGATCTGTCCCTGATACCATGGAGAGCCATTGGCAGAGTAGACAATAATAGGTTAAATCAGTCTTCCCCAATCTGGTGCCCTCCAGATGTTTTACAGTATGATACCTATCATACCCATCACCTCCTGGCAAATAGAAGGGGAAGAAATGGAGGCAGTGAGAGATTTTACTTTCTTGGGCTCCATGATCTTTGCAGATGGTGACAGCAGTCACAAAATTAAAAGACACCTGCTTCTTGGGAGAAAAGCAATGACAAACCTAGACAGCATCTTAAAAAGCAGAGACATCACCTTGCCGACAAAGGTCCGTATAGTTAAAGCTATGGTCTTCGTAGTAGTGATGTATGGAAGTGAGAGTTGAACCATAAAGAAGGTTGATCGTCGAAGAATTGATGCTTTTGAACTATGGTGCTGGAGGAGACTCTTGAGAGTCCCATGGACTGCAAGAAGATCAAACCTATCCAGTCTGAAGGAAATCAGCCCTGAGTGCTCACTGGAAGGACAGATCCTGAAGCTGAGGCTCCAATACTTTGGCCACCTCATGAGAAGACTCCCTGGAAAAGACCCTGATGTTGGGAAAGATTGAGGGCACAAGGAGAAGGGGATGACAGAGGACGAGATGGTTGGACAGTGTTCTCAAAGCTACGAACATGAGTTTGATCAAACTGCGGGAGGCAGTGGAAGACAGGAGTGCCTGGCGTGCTCTGGTCCATGGGGTCACGAAGAGTCGGACACGACTAAACGATTAAACAACAACAACCTATCATCCCTGACCATTGTTTATGCTGGCAGGGGCCAATGGGTGTTGTAGTCCAAAATTCTGAAAGACAACAGGTTGAGAAACACTGAACTAGATTGACAGATAGTCTCAGCTGGTGTATGGCAATTTCCTATTTGACAACATTGTGTTCATTATCTCTCCCACACACAGCTTTATTGCCGTCCTCAGACCCCCAAAAAACACTGTATGGCAGCTCTCTTGTAGATTGGTCTTTAGTTGTGCCTTTTCCACTTCAGAAATGCTAGTGTGATTAACCAACAATATTTCTATGCTCAGCCACCTCATTTTCATCCAGTTGCCTCTGCCCAACTACCTGGAAGGGACACTCACCTCTCTGTTTGAAGGAATAGGGAAACTTAGCTCGAACTGGGAAGCATGTGGCTTGAAAAAGCTGTTTGACCTTATTTGTTCAGAGAGTCTGCATAACTTCGTTTGTTCTGTGTTGGTTTTGCACTACCACTGCTGGCTGTAATTAGAACCTTCTCTCTCTCTCTCTCTCTCTCTCTCTCTCTCTCTCTCTCTCTCTCTCTCTCTCTCTCTCTCCATTTTCCATCTTTCGGGGTTGTTGTGAGGATAAAATTAGAAGATCCCCTGTATGATGCCAAAAGCTCATTGGAGGAAATGTAGGATTCAGATATGATATATAGTAATGCACAAATGATTTGGGGGAAGAGCTGGATAAATCCTCATGTCTTTTCTACTTGAGCAGGTTCCTATTCCTAGTACAAAGGCACCCTTTGTGCTTAAAGCATCTTAACTCTAGATCTAATGGCTGGTGTATTTTGGTCCCTTCTCTGTCTCACTAGACAGTATGCAAAGAGTTAAAACATCATTTTCACCATGACCTAATCTAATATAATTGATTCCAGAAGCAGCACACCATTTATTTATTTTTAAAGCTACATGCTGTCCTTAAGTTTATCTTTGGCCAAGCTATTCATAGTTATCAACAAATTGGGGATGGAGAATGCAATGTATCTTTCTGTTAATACACTATCTTGACCCATACTTGCAGCGATATCGGTTTGTTATATCATTTCACGTTCAACTGTCTCAAGGTCAGGAAGAAGATACAATGATGAGGAAGTGGAACAAACAACAGCTAATAGAAGAAGCGCTTTATAAAAAGCTGTAGTGGCAATTCCACGAAGAGTAAGATAGCAAAGGAATGCAGTTTTTAAACTGAACACTCCTTGACAGATTCAATAATCAGGGGAAAGCCTTAATTGATGACACTTCATTAGCATAATGAGTTGAAGCTGGGAAAAGAGAGTCCCTTATTAATTAATCAAGCAAAGCACGGACTGTTTCAGTCTCCTACACTCTGCCATTTTCTATTAATCAAGAGAATGTGTATAAAACTCATTTGAATTCACCATGTGTCGAATATCAGTCTGGGGGAAAATTGTTGGCAATGAGGTATGCTCAACTGAACCCACTTACGTAGAAACCGCGCACGTCAGCCGTTCACATCTAGGAGTCTAAATTACCATCACACAGGGCATCGTGATAATATTTCAAAAAGGCTGACTCTCGGTTGCTTTGGGAAGGCAAACAGAAATGGCTTCACTTCCATCTTCAAGCCTGTTACCTTGCTGCAGGTGGTTTCACCTATCAGATTGGACCGAGGGCAACAGGGGAATTGGCGAGCCGTCTGCCACTTCCTGTCAGAATAACCTTTTAATGGCAATCACAGCATGTGTGACTTTAGAGCTTTTTTTTTTTTTTGCAGAGAGCCACGCTGCTGGTTAGAATTCATATTTTAGCACAAATAAAAGTTAGCCCCGAGTCTCTTTTTTATGTTGAACTCTAGGTCTAAATCTGAAATGAAAACATCGCAATGGAATGAGATGGTTTGCCATTCTATGAAGTAATACAGCAGGATAGTTTCTTTCTCAAGAATCAGAGGAACATAGGGAGCTGTCGGACAATTGCTTCACCTGGCTCAGTATTGTCTACACTGTCTGGCAAGATATCAGACAGGAATTTCTCCCTGGCCTACCTAAGGATGCTAGGGATTGGATTTGAGACCCTCTGCATGCCAATCAGATGCTCTACCACTGAGTTGCAGTCTGGTCACTCCACTCCGATCAGTCTTTTCTTGAAACTGTCAGCAGGAGGAAATTCTACAACCTGCAGCTCTTTCCATTTAGAAAGTGTTCAGATATTCTAAACAAGCAAAGGCTCGAGGAAGCCCAAGTGGGTTGGGCTTACTATTCCATAGCTTGTGCTTTCTTTTCCTAAGCCATGCTTTTGATGTCTGAAGGTGAAACGAGACATGTCAAATATCTCCCCCATGTCTCCCCACCCACACAGGGAGATGCCTAAATATATCAAAGGAAATGAGGCAAAGGGGAATGTTTAAGGGCGGGAGATGAACAGGCATATCCCAAAACTTCATAATTTTAGTTGCGTGTTGAGGTCCCCTGACCACCCCCTCAAATAACTCACACCACAGACAGAATTTTGTTTTGGGTTTTTGGCATGAATTTGGCCACAACTTTATTAAAATACAAAATATGTGAGTGGTTGCGTAGGCATTGGTTCCACCAACTGTCTCCTATGGACAGAACTGATATCTTAAGTCAGTCAGAGGAAAACCCTCTGAGACAGGGGGTCGGGTGTGTCCGACCCTCCCTTCTCCCCTCAGGCTCCCAGGGGCTCTTGGGAGGCCCTGGCCCCCAACTGGGGGATACGGACAAAAGCATGTCGAGCCCCTGGATTCCTTACCAATTGGAGGGGTAGCCACAGTCAACAATATCCCTCCATTACCAACAAACTAACCAATGCATAACCGCCAACCTTACAAGTTGTGACAATTTGCTATGCAGCAGGCAAAAACCAGATGGCACCAGCCAATCAGCCAAATGGAAAAATTCCTACTGGGCCACCACATCAATGCGGACGACCCCATGACAGGCACAGCAAGGTCAACACAGAATCTTAAAATAGGGAGGGAGATCTGAAGTACGCAGACAAAGAGGGGGATTTGAACACGTGCTTGCCTATTTATATCCCAGGGCTGTCAATCAAATAATGGCAACATGTCTTTTACCCCAGCGACAACCTGTGGTCCAATCACCACAGCGGTAATCCAAACAATCCTGCCCCAGCAGCAAAGGGGGTAGTTCGTTGGCCCCCACTGCAACACGTGCTCTCTAGGAAGGAGAACCCGCATTGCAGGACTGACGTGTGTTGTCTTGCCAAAGGGTTAGTTTCTGTCGGAAATACCCATTTACCAGATATGTATCATTTTCATTTTCTAAAGCTAGGACTATGTGCAACACTTAAGTGTATGTGCAATATCTGTGCACATACAGTGTGGGCTGAAAATATTCATTATGAGTCCTGAAGAATGATGGACATATTCCAGCCAAAGTTAGTCAGCCAAAGATTTCAGTGGGAGATGTTTTCACTTCTGCTTAACTCTCCCGCTGAAATCAAGGTGCTTAATTTTAGCTGGATTGTGTCCAAAGGGTTTACAGTAATTAGAATGGTTGAAAAGGAGCCAAGTACTAACCTTTAATTGTGAGTGTCCATGCACACTTTCTGGTGCCTATGCAGCACTCATACTCCCTTGAACTCATTAATAAAGTAAGGTAGGCGATTTGGACTTTTATCCAAAGTCCTCAGAGATCCCTAAAGCAGTGGTTTAACAGTTAGTCTCTCTCCACAGCGAATTCTGTGAGTTCTAGTTTTGTGAAGGGAATAGGGCTCTCTCCTAACAACTCTCAGGTCCTATAGCAAACTACATCTCCCAGAATTCTTTGGGGGAAGACTTGACCATTTAAAGTTGTATCATGGTGCTTTAAAGGTATGGTGTCTATGTTGCCCTAGCATACTACAATCTGGACCAATTCCAACCTGGTTTTAGTTAGGTGAAGTCTTAGCTAAGAGAGATAGTGGTAGGCTTCACTTGTTAATAAATTAATAATAATAATAATAATTTTTTATTTATACCCCGCCCTCCCCAGTCAAAAACCGGGCTCAGGGCGGCTGACACCAACAGAATTTCAATAAAACATAAAAACAATTAATTAAAATGCAGATTAAAATACAATGTTAAAATTTAAAGTGCAGCCTCATTTCAAGTATTCCATAAATCCAAGCCATGAGGGAGGAAAAACACAGGGGTCAAGCTGAGTCTAACCCAAAGGCCAGGCGGAACAGCTCTGTCTTGCAGGCGCTGCGGAAAGATGACAAATCCCGCAGGGCCCTGGTCTCCTGGGAAAGAGCGTTCCACCAAGTTGGGGCCAGTACTGAAAAGGCCCTGGCTCTAGTAGAGGCCAATCTAGCCATCTTATGACTCGGGATCTCCAGAATATTGTTGTTTGTGGACCTTAAGGTCCTCCGCGGGGCATACCAGGAGAGGCATACCAGGTCCCGTAGGTACGAGGGTCCCAAGCCGCATAGGGCTTTAAAGGTCAAAACCAGCACCTTAAACCTGATCCTGTACTCCACCGGGAGCCAGTGCAGCTGGTAAAGCACTGGATTAATGTGATCCCGCGGCCGGGACCCTGTAAGGAGCCTCGCCGCGGCATTCTGCATCCGCTGGAGTTTCTGGGTCAGCTTTAAGGGCAGCCCCGCGTAGAGCGAGTTACAATAGTCAAGCCTGGAGGTGATCGTCGCATGGATCACTGTGGCCAGATCAGGGCGAGAGAGGTAGTTAGTACTAAAGCTCTTCACAGTATACTCAGACTACTTTTCTGTATTTTCCTGGGTCTGTGAATTTCCTTCCACCTCCTCAGCTTTAAATTTAACAATAGAGGCACTCACTGAGTAGCTTTCCAGCCAGCAAACTTGCAAGCGTCCCATGAGAACAGGAAGCATTTTGTGATGCTGGTCCGGCTGCCCAAGAGTGACATCACTGCACAGGCTCTTTTATTTGTTTCCCTGTTCCTCTTGGATTTGGGGCCTCCAAACTCAGAGTAAGAGCATGACTTCCCTGTACAAATGTAAGTGCAGCAAGGCATTCTATAGAGCATCCTATTTGGAGGAATACTTTTAATGAGCTTAACATTTCTTCTCTTAACTTTCCCAGATATATTCCATCAACACATGTAGAATTACCATAGCTAAACAAAAAAATGGTGCTTCTAGCAAACTTGGTCACCACGTTTTACCTGTATAAGTTGGTGAGTTAATAGAAATGTTAATTAAAGTTCTCATTAGCTCTCCCTGGAATGTGAAGGAAACTCATAGTCATAGGTCAAAATACATTGCAAAAGACTAATGGAGGTAATGAATATCATGCTCAAAAACATTAAAAAAACCTAAATTCAAGTGTAGACATGGCACATGCTGTGAAATGAAGATTTGACCCAGACTGTACGGTGGATTGATATACTTAAAGTAATTGGTATGAATTGCTTAATCAAAATTGCACTTTTGAGAATTATGCAAAAATACCAATAAGGAAATTAAAGTGAAGGAAATTAAGTCCTTTACTCAGGGTGCAAGCGGATGAGATGGTGGGAGATCCATGATTAGATCTCCTGTGGTGTTTTCAAAGGGCAAATACAGCCACAGGCCTACATCTTATTTGGTTTGGGGCTATGGTGCTGGCAGGGGTGAGAACTGTTAACATTTTCCCCAGTAGTATTTTTCTGATTCCGATTACTCTCCAAAAACTTATATTTGGTTCTTTTAAAAATGCAGGTACTCCAGGAGAGGAGCAACTCACATTAAAAAAAAAAAGCCTGACACATCTGCAACACCAATCTGAATTACTTTCACAACCCATGGTTACATAAACTAATAATACAAACTTTGGAGGGTATATGTCCTCAGTGGATGAGCAGAGCATATACCTAGTAACTGAGTGACCATCTCAAGCACTTCTCTTGTCAGGATTCTTTTGTGTGTTCAGACCCAGAGACCTCCCCACTAAATAAAGACACATTTGACTCAAATTTTAGGTTTTGTTTTGTTTTTGTTTTTTTCAGAATTTGGGCCACAACTTTATTGATTACAGAAAAGTGAGTGGTTGCATAGGCTCTGGTTTGACTAGCTCCCTGAACCCTTGCAGGCAGCGCTGACCCAGAGCTCTATCATAGGTCAGCCAAGGGTGAACACCTGAGGTAGGTGAAAAGCCCGGGAACAGACTCTGTTCACCCCCCAGATGCTCCCCTGGACTCAGACATGGGCACAACCCCCTTTTGGGGATTGACCAAACCAAGTTGAGACCCTGGATTCCTTTAACAGAAGAATACCCTTCACATAGGGATGGTGAGACCGTTCTCCCATCCCTATCACATGAACCAGTGCCTATCCGCAACCTTACAAGTTGTGACAAATTGCTATGCGGCAGGCGAAACCCAAATGGCACCAGCCAATCAGCCAAGTGGGGAAAATTCCTGCTGTGCCCCTGTCCCAACGACATACGACGGCATAGGTCAATCGCAAAATGCCCTAAAATTAGGGAGAGGTGGGTGGGTGTTCCGATGCACGAGCCAAAAGAGGAAGCTCTGGGACACCTGCATGGGTTTATATAGGCCCCTTGCTCCATTTAGATTGCACCCCATTGGCCAGATTAAACCCAGCAACGAGGGACCTACCAATCGGGTGTTGTGGCTATCCAATAGACCCACTCACAACCAGGAGGTCAGTCTCCAGGTCTCACCGCAACACGTGCTCTCTTTTAGGGAGGACACGATTTCCTATCAGTGTAAAAAGGATGCACAACAGTGTTATTGCTCTTCACATATCAACTTCTTTGCATGGTGGGAGCACTTACGGGATACTCAAAGCAGCACAAAAGTGAATGTGCAATGCCACTTCCAAGGAGGAGAAGCCGTGTTTCCTTGTACCTAGCGCAGATGTAATTCTATTAGAAACACAAATCTACTTTCTCCAAATCCGATTCAGGGTTATGCATTCATGATCTCTACCCTCTGTACTATTATTGCTGCTGCTTTGTTGAGGTCTTTCAGATGAAATGATTTGCATTGTAATGATATTCTGAGATTTTCTGAGACAGTCACAATGCAATTCGTGTATTACTCTGAATGATTCAGAAGTACTTCCTGTGCCCTGTTCAGATTCATTTTAAAGATCTGCATTTTGTCTCAAGTTATATACATGAATTTTCTTTCATTTATGTTCACTGGGATTGTATATAGTTTTCTTTTCCTACAATCCAGGAAAAGAACCTGGGGTGCTTTGAATGCTGGTTAGGGTGTTGCGGGCAACACTGGCCTCAGTCCTTCTTTCCTTCCCCCCCTCCTCTGACACCCTGTCGTGTCTCTTTCTCCTAAAGGCTTGCACAGCTGTTTGATGCAGTAACCCTGGCTCAGGGGCGTCGCAATAGGGGGGTGATGGGGGCGGTACGCCCTGGGTTCCACTCTGGGGGGGGCTTCTACTTGGCACCCCCACCCCGCGACTCCCAAGCCGAGCCTCCAGCCTCCAGGCTGGAGGCTCAGCTTGGGAGTCGCAGGGGGGGGCGCCAAGTGGAACCCCCCCGCCGCACCGCGCAGATTGGAGTCACCGGGGGGCAGAGATACCCCGCTACGTAACACGCATGCGCAGCGGGATGCTGCGCATGCGTCGTTACATGGCGGGGTATCGCCAGCCCCCCGTGCCTCCAAAACCGCACTCCTCCAGCTACAAACTCCAGGTAGAAAGCCCATTCATTGTGGCAGACACACCAGGCTGAGCGGGCTTTTTACCTGGAGTTTGTAGCTGGAGGTGCGCGGCTTTGGAGGCGCAGGGTGGCAATACCCTACCACGTAACGACGCATGCATCATTACGTAGCGGCGATGCCCCCCCCCAGGGAATGGCAATTTGTCGCCCCGGGTGTCACGGCACCTCGCTACGCCCCTGCCCTGGCTACAAGCTCCCCAGGCGAATGGAGGCTCTGGGATTGGTGGGTGTGCTGGTTACCAGGAGCTGAGGTGGCCTCGCGCTAAGCAAGCAAGTGGGCGAGGTAGCCCAGCCAGTCGGTCCACCAGCCATTGCTGTTGGGATTGGACAGACAAGTGGGAGGCCGGATAGACAGGCAGGCGCTGTGCTTGCCTTTCTTGTGCTTGCTGTGTGCAAGCCCTACCTGGAAGCTGAGTGCCCAGTGCTGATGGGGAACCTTTCCACCATGCAGGCCTGGCAGCGCCCACTGCTGCCACCCAAGGTAAGGTGCTGGCCTCACATTCAGCTTTGGCTAGTCTCCGTTGGGCCACTAAGGCTGGGGGCATCCTCATCTCAGGCCCCTGTGAGGCAGTGTGAGGAGGCACTTCTTGGGGGGGGGCAGGGGGGCAGCTCAGAGACCAGAGGTAGTGGTGGTGGATACCTGGAGGAGGGAGGGAGGAGAGGAGACTGGGGGATCATTCCACAAGGGAAGGATGTTTGAAAAAAGAGTGAGAGGGTGCCCTCTCTGCAGGCAAGGGGTGACATAACTGGGCTCCTGAGCCCCACAGGGGTGTCACAGAAAGAAGTAGTTAGTCAAGGGAATTGTGTGACGAGGCTGAAAGAAATCCCCCCAATAACTCACAACAGACACAATATTTTAGGTTTGGGTTTTTGGCATTATTTTGGCCACAACTTTATTTAAATACAATTATAATTGAGTGTTGGCTTAGGCTTTTGGTTAACCATTCATCCTTCTCTGGGAAGGACCATATTCATCTGCCCCGCTTGGGACAGGACTCACATCATCTGTCCACTTGGGACAGGACTCAGATCATCTGTCCATTTGGACAGGACTCACCATCTGTCCACCTGGGACAGTACCAGCTCCGACTTCCCCCAAGGGTATAGGGAAGTCAAGTAAACATCCATGGAGAGAGGAGGTAGCTGTGGCCAGACATTCACCCCTCTTGACCAAGAATGTTCCCCAAGGCTCATACTCTGTAATTTGGCCCACCATCCCCGCCTATGACAGGGATGCAAGGACTAGAGCGAAAGCCCCAGGATTCCTTTAACATCTATGTTAACTTCCACTTCTATGTGGAGCAACATTAAGAGGGGGGGGGGTAGGCATCTGGGTGCCTCAACCCCTCCTTCAACCAAATTCAATAACCAAAAGCCTAACTGCCAGCCTAACAAGTTGTGATGATTTGCTAAGCAGTAGGCAAAAACCAAGTGCCAAAGCCCATCAGCCAAATGGCAAAATTCCTACTGGGCCCCTTCAACAGGCGACCCCATAACAGGCAAAGCAAGGTCAGGCTAACACCTGTAAGAAAAAAGTGGCGGGTGGGAGGGAGATTCAAACACCAATACAAGAGTGGCTCAAAAATGAAAGAGACTAGGCTTAAATGGGGGGCCCTCCTGCCAATCAAATTATCCTAATCTAAATAACCATGCCCCCCCATTACTCAGCTCCTGAACAAGGCCTAGGCCCCAATCCAAAACCCCAAGGGACTTCTTCCCAGCCCTTCCACAACCCGCTTTATATCTGATAAAGCGCTCTGTGGACTGGAAAAGGTTGAAAACAACCCAAAGGGCTCCCATTTCACATCGTTTGACCTTGGGCCATTTAATCAATGCTCCTATTTCTATCTACAGGTTTTCAGATTTTTCTGAAACAATTATTATTGATAAATACTGAGTGCCCAATATTATTGATAAATATTGACTTTTCTGACTGCATGACACTTAATATCAAAATTGGCATGTTGGGTCAGCTCTTTGTAAGGTAACTATTGGCTTAAAAATTCCCATTGTTTTTATGTGAAATGTATTCTTTTGCAAGCTTTGGCCATCCAGATATTGTTGGACTCATCATCCCTGACATTGGTCATGCTGGCTAGGGCTTAAGGGAATCCAACAACATCTGAAGAGTCACTGATTCCCCATCCTTCTCTGTCCCTGATAGTCTTCATTCCAGCTCTTCTTTACAAGGTCTCTGGGCTCATGCAACCAGCCACCAATTAATCAACTTTTTATCTGGTCTGCTATTCAGAGTGCGCTATTATAACTGTGGTGTTATGTGGTAAACGCAAGACATGTAGCATTTCTGCCAATTGTTTGGAAAAGGCACTAACCAAGAAGAACAGTATCACCGCTGTTTGCACCCTGCCCTTTTCAGCAAGACAAATATGGCCGGAGCAAAGTACTTGCTTGCCCCTTTATACTTGAACTTTGGTCAATGTACCATCTCTTTTGCTTTTCGACAGTCAGTTCAGAAATGCACTGTAACTTTACTGGCTCCTTCATTGGAATTCTAAACATTTAATTCCTCAAAACACACCACACAATGTGACTCTTTAAAATTCAGAGTTTTAAAGACTATGACCTTCCTTCTTACCTGTATTAATATTTCATGGGGTTAATAAAGCATCTTACTCAGGAGGACAGAGCTTCCTGCTGCAGCTAGGAGAAATTCTCTCTTTGAAGTTTTTCTTTAAAACTACATATATATATATAGAGAGAGAGAGTGGTTTATTCCTGGGTTGTTCACTTCTTGAATATTTGAGCTGAGCCGATGTATGTCATGCTTTAAGACCATCCATTTTTGACAGCTCCTTCCCACTTCCAGAAAATAAACACAAACTCTGCCACCTAAGAGCGATACGCTTTTCCAGCGATGACTTTTATGCTCCTTCTCTCAGTTAACTCCTTGGATCCCTACTGGAGGCACCCCAATACTGTGAGTGCTACTGGCACCAGCTACCGATGGGAGAAATGCCAACTCTCCCATTGCCAAGGCCTGTCAATGCCTGCTCCCTGGTTGGCAGGGCGCACCCTGATCTCATGCTAAGAGCTTTACTGGCTTCACTCCCCACAATAATTCATCCTGTTATGGAAGAAAACAGCTGCCGTGTGATCATGGCCTGGAATCTTGCCATCGGAAGGCATTGAGTTAAAATCCCTTCTCGGCTACTAGTACTAGGATCCCATTTCCTGACCAATATTGGTGAATGAATTGCTGAATAATCTTCAGAGGACAGAGGGCAAGTTATAAATTTTTAGCACTCATGCACCTCTGGGAAATGTTCTCTGTGTGAAAATCTTTATCCAATTCACCGTTACCACAACACTGACATTTTGCAGTAGAGAGATATTTGTGTTTCCATGGCGACTGACAGGCTTCTCACCTACACATATGTTGCGTTTTTATTCCCCGGGTTAGACTCCTTTGTCCTGCGATATTAATATGTGCAAAGTTATAGGCACTCTGTGATCCGTAAGGCCCACTGATACCACTTCCTCATGTGTTTTTACCATGCACAGCGACTTAAGCTGAAAAAGTTGTACGTGCTTATACAGGAAGAAGTTACATCAGTGGTGCTGGCTTCTTAGAACCGGGCTATTAAATTGGTAAATATTTGGAGATGGTTGTCTGGGATCCAAAGTTCCACAGATCATGATGAACACATGGGAAGAATATTATGTTTACCTGGATGCCCTGTAGTGCTTCACACACGAATACCCATTGTGTATGCAGTTAATTCTGCAACACTGAGGGCAACAGAAAAAGTTCTCTTCCGTGTCCTTCTGAATGTGTGTGCTGGGATCCCCATATGCCCATCAGATTTGCTGAACTAGTGTGTTTATCAACCATCTGTTAACAGTCATTTTTATAACACAAACCTCTCGTGTAAGGACTGTGCATTTGTCTGATTGTGAGATGCTCTTCCATTTGCCTTAAGAAATAAATTGGTATAGGGAATAATGTTGCGATGGGCATTTTTCTCTTAAAAAATGCATGTTGCTGTTTACTTTCATAGAAATGGAAAATATGTCAAGGAAATTGATAATTTGATTGCTTTGTCGACTAGACTGAATTCAGAAAGAGGCTGAAGACTTGAACTGAAAAATGCACGACATATATGCAGTGATTTACATTAATCAGAACATCAGACCAAAGAATATTTATTGACTTCATAAATTAAATGGAAAGTTTGAAAACATTAACTCTAGTAGCCCTGTGAACAGAAGAAGTGATGTGTGTGTGCTGCACTATGAATTTTAAAAAAGGTAAAGGACCCCTGACAGTTAAGTCCAGTCGCAGATGACTCTGGGGTTGTGGTGCTCATTTCGCTTTACTGGCCGAGGGAGCCAACGTTTGTCCACTAGACAGTTTTTCCGGGTCATGTGGCCAGCATAGCTAAGCTGCTTCTGGCGAAACCAGAGCAGCGCATGGAACCGTCATTTACCTTCCCGCCAGAGCGGGACGTATTTATCTACTTGCACTTTGACGTGCTTTCGAACTGCTAGGTTGGCAGGAGCAGGGACCGAGCAACGGGAGCTCACTCCGTCATGGGGATTCAAACCGCCAACCTTCTGATCGGCAAGCCCTAGGCTCAGTGGTTTAGACCACAGCGCCACCTGCGTCCCTATGCATTTTAGTGAGTTGCAAATGCCATTCTGTGTATCAGAAGAGGGGAAAGCAGTCCAAAATTTGCACCCACTATTTGGGGGGCAATGCCAGCATCAACATCCAGCATGGTTGGGCGAATGAAGGGCATCACAGGGTCTGGAGTTTGGGCACCAGAGCTAACAAGTTTTGCAATCAACCAGTAGTACTGGTACATCTATTTTCTCCTCTTCAAAATTTTCTTATGCTCCAGCATAACCACGTGGTTAGTCTTGCATGCACCCTCCATTGGTTTCCATATGGAAACCATGGTGGACTAGTATTGTAGTTAAAGCAACCTTTTTATAGTTTTCAGAAATCAAAAGAAACATATGCAGCAATGCTATTCTTAGTGCTAATAAGGATCATGCTGGATAATTCCTGCGGAAACAAAAATAGGAGAGGGAATTGTCAATGTTCACTTATTGCTTCCTACATTTGGAATGAAAATCATTCCAACAAATATGATCAGCATCCACTGTTGTTGTTGTTGCTTTCAGTCTGCAAATGATACATGACTTATTACAGCCCCCGCCCATTTGCATTGAAATAAATGGGGTGGAAAAACATAATGACAACATAACTTGCATAATTAATTATGTAAATTACATAAGATATCTAATGTCACCACAGTTGGCAGTGATAGGAATAAAGTAGGGGGGTTTTTTTGCCAGAAGGCGAACTGTAGAGGAAAGGAAACAGTGCTGCATGCAACAACAACAGGGCAGAATGGACAATGTTGCCTTCTTACATCCCTAATCATCAGTATTTTGTTGATTAGGGAAGTGTTAGCCCCTGATTTGAGCCCTGAAAATTAATTGAGCTTTCTGAGTGTTCTGGTTGAATGCTTCTTGAGGGATTTTTCTTGTGTTCAAGATAAATACTCGAAAACACAACTACCATTTTCCCACTACTGTTTCCTACCAATACACCCATCTCTCAAGCCTGAGAGAAAGTATTTCCTTAGAGAAGGGAGAGGGAATAAGAGCGGGAAGCAAGGGCGTACCCACCATGCGGCAAGTTAGGGCAGCTGCCCTACTCTAGAAGCAGGGCTGGTGGGCAGAGGCGGAGCACAGCCCGGCGGAGCGCGAGTTCGCCATTCCCGCCGCACCGCGCCGCACCCTCCCTCCAGCTCCCCGGCGCGCCCTCAGGCAAGGCCAAGCGCGGCGGGGAACCAGGGAGCGCGGCGCGGTGGGCGGGAACGCCGAACTCGCGCTCCGCTGGGCTGGGCTCCGCCTCCGCCCACCAGCCCTGCTGCTAGGGAGGGGCACAGCCCGGCGGAGCGCGAGTTCGCCGTTCCCGCCCGCCGCGCTGCGCCCTCCCTCCAGCTCCCCGTCGCGCCCTCTGGCAAGGCCAAGCGCGGCGGGGAACCAGAGAGCGCGGCGCGGCGGGCGGGAACGCTGAACTCGCGCTCCGCTGGGCTGGGCTCCGCCTCCGCTTACCAGCCCTGCTGCTAGGGAGGGGCACAGCCCGGCGGAGCGCGAGTTCGCCGTTCCCGCCCGCCGCGCTGCGCCCTCCCTCCAGCTCCCCGTCGCGCCCTCTGGCAAGGCCAAGCGCGGCGGGGAACCAGAGAGCGCGGCGCGGCGGGCGGGAACGCTGAACTCGCGCTCCGCTGGGCTGGGCTCCGCCTCCGCCCACCAGCCCTGCTTCTAGGGAGGGGCACAGCCCGGCGGAGCGCGAGTTCGCCGTTCCCACCCACTTTGTGGCCCCTCCCCTTCCGTGCCTTGGCCCCTCCCCTTGCCCCCCCCCTAGTTTTGATCCTGGGTACGCCCATGGCGGGAAGAGGGATCTCTTGCTTCAAGGGGCCGGCTACCACCTCTTCCAAGGTAAGGCTCCTCCTCCCTTTAGGAATGGCAGGAAGGGCAAGGGAGTTGTAGAAACACTGTGCTAAACCCATGTTGATCCAGGCCCAACCTGAAGAGGCCTAGCCTAGGCTTGAAATGAACCCAGTCTATTTTAATGGTGAAAGTTAGTATTTTTGGCTTCCCTTCCCTTTTCCAGGGCTCATTCGCTCACCTAGTAATGACTGCAGAGTTAAACTTGGCAGAGGTAGCCTCAGCAAAGTAAGGAAGTTTGCAGTAATGTGAAGCAAGAAGATGCCAGAGTGCTTCTTACACATTCAAAATGAATATTCTCTGATCATAGAGGTAAACAGGCCATTAGCTGGACTATGCTTTGGTTAACTTGAAAGGAAAAGCACCAGGACTCCTCTTTTGTAGACACTGAAGTTGTATCTTCAGGATGCATTTCTAGTCTTCAACAACAAATGAATAGGGATCTTGCATCAAAACTGTGGCTTGGAGACCAGATACCATTTTCTGTCGCTCAGCATTGTATTACTTTGTGAAAATGAATACACCTTTCCTACAAGCATCAGTTTCTGAACTTGTTGTTGTTGGGTTTTTTTTAAAAAAAAAGATAGCTCAGACTTTTAAATTTCTTTTTAAACACATATATTGTGGTAATGAAGCTGTGCACAAAATTGCTTCTGTAGTTCAAATCCTTGAGCCTTAAAAATGGCACTGTCAAAAGGTTGAGGTCTGGCTTTAGAAGAAGGAATGATAGATCCACCTTGTCTTTATTGCATTTCCCAGCATTAATCAGCATGCCACTGAAGAACATA
The DNA here is from genome assembly GCF_963506605.1 of Zootoca vivipara. NCBI lineage: Eukaryota > Metazoa > Chordata > Lepidosauria > Squamata > Lacertidae > Zootoca > Zootoca vivipara. Next base: position 36,518,889 of record NC_083276.1, read on the forward strand.
ACAATATTCTTCCTTAACCAACCAAGGTCTATTTAGTTCAGTATTCTCTTGCCAGCAGCAGCAAGCCAATGTCTCTGTTTCGGACATGAAGGTGATGGCCTTTCCCTGTTGGTTGGTTTCCATCCTCTGTCATGCACATGTGTAACAGGGCTGATGAAAGAAGCAGCAATGCTTATGGACTGTGGCAAATATAATAATAATATTTTATTACTTATACCCAGCCCATCTGACTGGGATATGAGGTTGATACAAGGAGGAATGAAAGTTGGAGAGTAATAAGGTGGGAAGGCAGAAACATGGGTAAGTGAGAAACAGCAGCAGAACATTAGAGGCATATAGATGTTGTTAGACTTCAATTCTGATCAGCCCTAGTCAGGGATTATGGGAGTTGTAGTCCTGTAACACCTACATGTTCCCCACACCTGATCTAGTCTAGTCCTTGGCCTGGAAATTCTTGACTAGGACATTATCACAGTTGTGGCTTCTACTACCCCTATAGCAACCCTAATGGGGCAACAAGAGCCATGAATCATAGAATCATAGAGTTGGAAGAGACCACAAGAGCCATCCAGTCCAACCCCCTGCCAAGCAGGGAACACCATCAAAAAGCATTCTTGACATATGCCCGTCAAGCCTCTGCTTAAAGACCTCCAAGGAAGGAGACTCCAACAAACTCATGAAATCAAGATGACAGGGATTAATAAATTTCACATATTGATTGGAACTAACCAGTCATCTCCCTCTCCAGGCTTCTAATGCAACTGGTTTTTCCTTTTCCAAGAAGTGTGGAATTTCAGCTATTTACCACAGATTCCAAAACCATCTATTTTGCCATCGGAACACTTGTTAAGATCAATCATATTACACTGGGTGTTTTTTTCTTTTTCTTTTTTGCAATAATGACATTTTGAGCTATTTCTGCCACCCAAACATTTTCAACACAAACCTAGGCATCTCCACAAAGGAGTCAGTTTCACTGTTGGAACCACGGACCCTTTATCGCTAACAAACATTTACGTTGTTAGCAAATGAAAATAACACAAAACTTTCTCACTGGGAAGTATTCCACACTAGGTTAGAAATGAATATAATTTACTTTTATATAACACCTCTTACACCCAAATTATCCCCGAGTACATTATAAAAGGATTAGTTAGATCCCGCTAATGCAGAAAGAGTGAAGACAAACAGAATGGCTATTAAATGAAATCTCCCACACAGCTTTGAGGGTTGACTCTTTGGGGCTCGATAGCTGAAAGTTCAATAGAAACCAGTGGTGCTCAGCCCCATTTCAAAAGTGCACAGCACTAAGAAGATTCAGAACCCATGGACGTTATTAAACCTTGTTTATTGAAAGAAAGGATGTTCAATTATAGAGCAATTTAATAGTGTAATTGTAATGCCTCAGAGTGTGGTAATTTTTACAGCTCATCAAAAAAAATTAACACAGCTCCATTAAAAACACCCCCCTCCCCGAACTCATTCGACTTTCCATTAATCTTTTATATTTTTCTATGCAGACCTAATAAGGTCTTTATTTTGAAGCACAAAACTTTTCCTGCATGAGGAGAAAATCCTACCATTAAGAAAACAAGCAGGCACACAGTAGGGGAGTTTTGCATTTCCCTGTATGTTGTGATGCTCTCTATGGCTCATAAGTAAAATAAGTCAAAAGGCATTTTAAAAGGTATTCTGAGATTGCAAATGTGTGCTTTGACACGTTAAGAAATGCACATTTTAAGCAAAAATTAGTTCCAAAAACTATGTAACTATGTATTTGAATGTTGAACTTTTGAACAGATCAATTTTGTAAAAAGTATAATGCAGGAAGGGACAGAACAACTTTATAAATGAACGCATGCCCAAAAAGTGACTAAGACAGAAAAATACAGACCCTTCAATCTTTATTTATGAATTAGCTTTATCCAAGGAAGCCCTGGTCTATGTGCAGCAGAAGATAACCAACCAAATGCTAGGGCTGTACACACACACACACACACACACACACACACACACACACAATCTGCCTCACCAATCTGAGGTCCCTGAATCATACTGACCCATACTGGGCCAACCTGTGGACCACCCACCCTGTCCCCAATTCGTTTGGGAGACAGACTAAGATTTAATTCATCATCATCATCATCATCATCATCATTAAACATGGCCAGGATGGAGGAAAAATGAGGAAAAGATGCAGGAAAAATGAGAATTTTAGATTCCACCCGCTCCACCAATCAAGTGCAGTGGGGTCAGTTCTGGGGGGTTCTTCTTCCCAAACTCATGCACCCCACAGGATCAGTGTGATAAGTATAATTGTTTAATTGTACATTGAAATGGAAAATACGTCTGTATGTTTATTGCTAGAGATGTAACATTGGAAGCTAAGCAAGAGCAGCAGAGTGCCTAGCAGTTATCAACCTAGACTGCTAGTTCTCATATGATGTTTAACTTAGATCACATGAGAAAGGTATTTGGTTGCAAGTCTCCATTTTGTGTGAGCTGGCGTTTGTTCTCTCTCTGAAATCAGCTGAAGAGAAAGGATGCTGCTAATGATCCTCTAGGACAGGAGTTCCCAACAAAATTTTCTCGAGGACCCCTCATCGAGCCGCTATTGTGACAAGGACCCCCATTAATTCCTAATCCTAAAATTAAAAAGTGAGAGCCAAATTAAGAGTCTTTTTATATTTTATATTTATACGTTTTTTACAGTTCTTCCTCTTCATCTGTAGGCCTTTGTCGTTTTAACGGACCACTTTTTAACCAACGGTCCATTTTTAACTACGCGAACTGTAGCTTCCGTGAAAAACAACGCTTTGTTTACAAACACTACTGTTTTGCAAAGAGGCAGCGCGCGCCAGGGAGGAGGGAGGGGAATGGAGAAGACAGGGTACCTGCGCAGTAGCGCACAAATGAAGCCGACGCACGCAAAGCATCTTGGGGAGGTGAGCGTTAGTAGAATGCGTGCACTGCCTCTTTGCAAAACAGTAGTGTTTGTAAAGCGCCACCTAACGGCATACAGCAGAACTACTGCCTCTATCTAATTCTAGTTTTGCGCTAGACTCTGCTCATGCAGGAAGCGGCCAAAACAAAAAATCTGTTATCATACGAAATATATTTAATATATTTTTTATTCTAATAGCATCTTGCGGACCCCTCTGGCATAGCTCGCGGACCCCTGGGGGTCCCCGGACCACCTGTTGGGAACCACTGCTCTAGGAGAACGCAGGCTCAGGCTGGAATGCAGGCTGTGTGTAGGTAGAGAGAGAGCGTGCGCTTCGTTTTCAGTTTTGGATGAAGTAATTTCCCATTCCTAAAATGCTGTACCTGTGGTTGGACAAGCACATGATATGCAACTATTTGGATGTAACATTCTTGTTTTCAGTGTCTGTTTTGGAACAAGTTATGTTAGTAAAGCTTCTGAACCATATTTTTGGACAGGACAAGTTTTATTTCAATAAAAGTCAGTTTTTTCATGCTATTGCTTCCAAAAGCACAATATTAATACGGTAACCGCAATACAGCCTCCATGCAACAGCTATTTAGTGAAGACATTATCATTTGGGGATGGGGCATCAGGCAAGAAGGAGAGTCAGGTGCCATTTGGCTCCTATCTTCTCCCAGAAATAATAATAATAATAATAATAATAATAATAATAATAATAATTTATTTGTACCCCGCCCATCTGGCCGAGTCTCCCCAGCCACTCTGTGCAGCTCCCAATCGAATATTAAAACAATACAGCATCTTATCTCATGCCAGCCAGCCTCTCCTTCCTGCTCCTTCCCTTCCACCCCAACAGCAAAGAGATCCTGTTCCCTTTGGATGCCTAACTTGAAAGTAGCTTCAGGTGCAAATTCTGGCCAGACGCTTTGTGTTAAATATGGGAGCAATGGGAAGGGTGTGTGTCTGTGTGTGATGATGGATTCCGAGATGAAAAAGAAAAGCTCTTGCCTTTCAGGCTGGCTTGGGAAAGTCTGGAGGCCAGTCTGCTCTGTGATCCATCTAGACCTCTTACAAATGTGTGCCCTCTTCTGAAGGGGCACATAACTACCCTTTTGAATTCAGATGCAGTCTGTCTTTCCACGTAGACTCTCATAACCATGAGCCGATTTATCTACGTAACACCCCCCATGCTATTGCAGCCTTGAATGGTAAAAGCTCTAAGGCAGACCGATTTTTCTGCCTTAATGGAAGAAGATTACTTTTCTTAACCTTCCTTTCCCCCATTACACCTCCCCACAAGCATTTTATTCTATTATTTAAAACACTGCAGATGAACATTATTCTCAGCAAAAGAGAATTAGCTATTTGGTGAGAATGCTCTATTACTTTTAGCCAGTGGAGCAGACTGAATATATATTTTCGGCCCTGCATGTTTATAACCTACTTCTCACTCATTATTTTCCGGAGGTGACCTTGGTCTAATATCTTCAGCACCTAACATAATAGGAGTGAAAGCCAGTCTCTGCTAAAGTGTCACTGCTCTGAAACAAATGTGAGGTAACATTAGCATTCCTCCCTCAAAGTACCTGCTAATTTGCTTGCAGTGAGGATAGAAAGCTTTTCATTACATATCACAAACTTCATTTATGTGGGATGAGTCACTAGGCCTTCTGAAAAGCCAAATGAGTACCTAATCTCTAATGCTGCCTTCAGCAATAACATCAATCCTCCCCAGTTCGACTCATCTTTTATCAACTATACAGGGGAGTTTTAAAAGAAAAAGAAATCTATCCTGTTATAAAGCAATGTTGTTCTCTGGTCAAAACAGCATCGATCCATGCTTTTCTTTTTTAAAGTAATATACATTCAGAAGAAAAAGCCACAAAGGAATGTCATTTTGATATTAGAAGAAGAAGAGTTTGGATTTTATATCCCACTTTATCACTACCCTAAGGAGTCTCAAAGTGGCTAACAATCTCCTTTCCCTTCCTCCCCCACAACAAACACTCTGCGAGGTGAGTGGGGCTCAGAGACTTCAGAGAAGTGTGACTAGCCCAAGGTCACCCAGCAGCTGCATGTGGAGGAGCGGGGAATCGAACCCAGTTCACCAGATTAGAAGCCCACAGCTCTTAACCACTACATCACACTGGCTCTGAATCTGAATCAAACCAAAGTAGGTAAATCAAGCAACTCTGAATGGTGGACCGCATGCTCAGGTAATAAATTTTGGTGAGAGGAGTCCATGTGTGAGAGTCCATATATACTGTATGTCATAACCATACATCTCCAAATCATGATGATTATGTAAGAAAAATATATAATCTGGTAGATAAGGAGCAGAATTCTTCTGGCACTGAACTACCATCAGCCCCAGTCAACATAGCCAGTGGTCACGGATGCTGGGAGTTGTAGTCCAAGGACATCTGGAGGGCACCACATTGGCTACCGTTGTATTACTGCATATAGAAAGGCCACTTCCCTCAGCTCCTAACCATTTGGCTCTGATTGATTTTCTCTGTAAGGCTGACACTTAAAGTTGGCTTGCTGCAAGCATGCTATTGTTAAGAATAACCACTGCTTAGCACATTGTAGGATATTCTTCCACTTTACCCCCTGGTAAATGGCTAACGCAATTTTACAGCAGTAAAGAGTTTATTGCTGGATTTTCAACAGCCTGCCTTTAGACAAAGGCCCCAATCAAGAAAGTTAACCATTATTTAGCCCAATTGTAATAATGTAAGACACATCAATGATAACTAAATTTCCATTAATATCCATATAATTGAAGTAACTTTGTTGGGATTAAGGGGCAAAGTCTTCTTTTCCCCCTCTTTTCATTATCATGCATGAAGGGTTGCCAAAATAAAACATTTAATCTGTATAACTAGTATTGCACATTTGTTTTCAATGAATGGTGACCTTTCAACAGGAAATCAAATTTGGCAGAACATGCACTTTATGGGGCAGGTACTGCTTGGGAGAGCAGGTGTATGAAATTTGTGTGGGAAATGCATAAATGTTATCTCTCCTGCTTGAATGGCAAGGAAGAATAGCCATATGGTGAAATTCCTATGCATCATGCCAGCATTTATTTATTTGCAAAGGTCATTGTGATTCCTGATAAAGCCAGGTAATTAGAAAATTACCTGGCAGAAAAAAATGTGACCCCCCTAAGAATACGGTTTAGAAATGGAATTTCTGGATAATTTAGCACAGTTGCGATTCCACTGTATCCTGGACTGCTGCTGTTTCCAAATGACTTGATTATTGTTTAGATTCATATATAGATTTATATTTTGGCAGCTTATTAGAAAGCAGGGTTTGCACAGAAAGCCCTCTTACTCCATCACAGTTAGCAATGATGATTCAAATATATATATTTAAAACAAATCACTTGCTAAACTTTGTATCATGTGTTCATTCCCCACCCCACCCCCCACCCACCCTTATGGTTCTGGACATTCTAAAAAGTACTTTACCTAGTTATTGCAGATTTTTAAAGAAGATCTTCATTCTGACAAAATTAAAAAATTCCTTCAGTAGCACCTTGAAGACCAACTAAGTTTTTATTTTGGTATGAGCTTTCGTGTGCATGTACACTTCTTCAGATATACTGAAACAGAAGTAACCAGACCCTTATGTATATTCAGAGGGTGGGGGGGGGGGTGATGGGAATGGGTGATGGGCTGATAGGAGTGGTAAACCTGTTAATGGCTGTTAACGACTGTTAATGACTGCAATTGGTCTTGTGGGAAAAAGCAAGGGCTGAGGTGCTAAAGAAAGCTTGATCATGTGTTTCCGGCTATATGGACTCTGTTCTGAAACCATATGCTATCAGTGCTCCCAGCTACGTACGTGACACCACAGATTTTCTGAGGAAAATACAATCTTTGAATATTCTTCCTAACAATACTATACTAGCCACTATGGATGTGGAATCTCTGTATACCAACATCCCACACAATGATGGTTTACAAGCCATAAGGAACACCATTTCAGATAAAACCACAGCGGACTTTGCTACCAAACTCTGCCACTTTGTCCTTACCCACAACCACTTCAAATTTGGTGATGACCTGTTCCTCCAGATCAGCGGCACAGCCATGGGCACCCGCATGGCCCCACAGTATGCCAACATCTTCTGGCAGACTTAGAACATCGTTTCCTAGACTCCTACCCACTCAAACCTCTCTTGTACCTACGATACATTGACTATATTTTTATTATCTGGACACATAGGGATTCATACACCAGAACATCACCTTAGACTTAGCCTGGTAGGTTACGGATAACCTCAGGCACTTATCTTTTCTGTAACCATTGCTGGAGGAGGTGTTTTGCTCTTCCTAGTAGCCTGCTTGTGCCTTGTGTGAGTGATAGGGTATAAGGTCCAGTCGCGAACGACTCTGGGGTTGCAGCTCTCATCTCGCATTACTGGCCAAGGGAACCGGCATACAGCTTCCGGGTCATGTGACCAGCATGACTTAGCCGCTTCTGGCGAACCAGAGCAGCACACGGAAATGCTGTTTACCTTCCCACCGGAGCAGTACCTGTTTATCTACCACTTGCACTTTGACATGCTTTCGAACTGCTAAGTTGGCAGGAGTGATAGAGAATAGAAGGGGCTAAAGGATGATATTGCGGTGTTCCTGCTATCACCACATGTTGACTGAGTCATAGTAAACATGGAGTAACATAAGGAGCAACTGCATGATTGGTAGGTAGGGTTCGAGTTATAGAGACCATAGGTTACCCACTGTTTCCATGAAATCTCTCTTTTCTCGCGCTATTCCTTTGTTTTTGATATTGCTGCCAGGAGAGTAAAGGATTTCAGCTAATTACCACCGATATAAACTGCAGCACTAAAGCAGCCATCTAGGTCACTGGATTGTCTGACACTATAAGTCATTATTTCCCAACCTGGTGTCCCCACAGAGGTTTTAGACCCAGTGCTGGCTGGGGCTGATGGGAATGATAATCCAAAACATCTGGAGGGCACCAAGGTTGGGGAAGGCGGCTGTAAACATTTCCCTGATATAACGTGACCATATTAATGGGAAGTTTTATCTTCCAGATGGGGGTGCTTACTGGAGAATCTTTAGCAATTTTATACTGCAGATGCAAGGGAGAATCTCTTTTGTGTGCAGGGTGCCCAGCACTTCACGCATAAGTGGCATCTGTTATACTGGCACCTGCTGCATAATAGCCCTATTGAGCAATGTGCACATTACAAAAGTTTTAACTTTTCTAGTTTCATCAGAAAATGTAGATTATGCCTCCTATTACTTATCACTAAACAGACATTAAGACTTTGAGTGAGAAAATGTGTCTTCATGGGGATTAGCATATAAATGGCCCTTTATTGGCTGTTGTAGTGTGAGGCTAGAAAAGACTCACAAATGGAATGTTATTCTTCAGTGTCTTGCTGTTAGTTTCCATTTTTAAGTAACTATTTTGATAATTGTTTCTGATTAGAATGGGTTTTGATTTCAGGACCACACAGTAATTTTGTTGCCAGTCAACCACATTAAGATTGTTTTGTTTTTCGATTATCCTCTTTTTCGTCGAGCATCATTATCACTCATCAGCTCTTGTCTATATATCACAGTGTCCATCTTTCTGGGCAAGTCCTATAATTACTCAATAACAGCGGTATTGATTGAACTACTTGCTGGCACGCCAAGTTGTTGAGAACTGTGGAGACTGACTGCCCTTTAATGTACTTCCAAGCAAGAAGTCGCTCAAAGTAGATTTAAAGTTTTCTCGCCTTGTTTGATGCCAAACAACTCTGGAGTTGCTACGCTACGACTTTATTCTTTAAGGAGATTTGAACTCGCAATGCAAGCTGCAAGCCTTGAGCTTTGTAAAGCTTTGGTGGAAGCCTGCCGAGCTCCATGTGAGCGAAGGCATATCAGAGATTGCACAGGCCCTTTAATAATGTATATTCAGTGTATTACGAAGATGTCATATTGTGAGACATCAGAATCCCATGAAGAGGGGTCCCAGAGTAAAACATCACACAGCTCTGGTCAGTGTGCTGGCGAGGCTCTCAGCATCTCATTTGCGAAGCTGTTTTATCTTTTGCCTCCTGTCTCCCTGAAGTTTCTCTTCCTCCGCGATGCTTCCCATGGCAAGCAAACAACACAAATCTCATTATTTGGGGGAGCGGGCAGGAATGGAGCTCAATCTATTCAGCAGTCACATGTAGTTGGACATGGAACTTGCTTTTGAAAAGTCTCATTTAAGCATCTACATGGTTGCCAAGTATTCCTAAGTAAACAAAAGACACACACACACACACACACACACACACACACACACACACACACACATACCCAGTGCAGAAATGCTTGCAGAACCTGGCACTGAAAGTTATTTTGTTGTTAACTGGAAAGCAGGGTTTCATCTCCTGGTGCTGTCTGAGAAACTGTTCAAATACTGTTGACAAACTCCAGGGAGAAGGCGGCTCTAATACCTGTCCTTTGCTATTTATAAAGTGTCCTTGCTCTCTGTATTCATTTCTGATTTGGGTCTCTTTCTCTCTGAATGAGCTATTGAGTGACAGCCACTGGCAGCTGCACAATGCAGGATTTGCGTGCAAAATCAATTGGGGAGGCTGGAACCGCACAGTGTGGGACCTACCTGGAAATGATTTCCCCTCCTCCTAAACCTTATGGCTGCTCTGTATTGCTTGGAAAGGATAGATAAGCTGAGTGATTCAGCTGTATGTGTTTAGACAAAGAGCGCTGCAGTAGCCATTGCTCTGAAGATCTCCAAATTTCAACTTGACTCAGTTTCAAATCCTCAGGCCTCCCAATTAAAAGATGCCGCTTGCAGAATGAATTCCATGCAGCTTGCTCTAGAAATTAATAGGGCTTGTGGTTGCGGTTGTTTTCTGTTAAGGCATCTCTGGCATTGTAGTCAGAATGACAAAAATGATGTAGGGTTTCAACAAGCAGGAAAGGGGGGGGTGTTATGTGCCTGCTGTCAAATATCAACATTAGAGAGAGGTTGCTTCTATTCCCATGAAAAGCATTTATTTAAAAAATTTATAACCTGCTTTTTCCCCAATTTAACAAATACAAGTTAAAAACAGCTGTGAGTAACCAACCGCCTGAATAACAGCAATAAATGCATTGTGCACAGTAAATAATAAGTACATAATAAGCAGTAGCATAAATAAAATCTATACATTAATTACTAATAAAAGTTCAGGCTACATACTGCTGCTTACAGTAAAATGATGACTGTGCCAACTGTTTAATGGTGTGTGTGTGTGGTTTAAAATAATAATAAATTTCTAGCCAGCATGGCAAACCAGCTGTGGTGCAAGCATCCTTATGCGCTACGTCACTAGAATGCCCTCCTCTGAGGAATGACCCCCTTTCTCAGAGCAAGGCATAGGAACGGGGCAGGTAATTTGGCCAGCCCCATGCAGTTGCAGGAGCCTCACTAGGTGGGTGAGCAGCAGTGGCAGGCAGCAAGGCAGGTTCATGCACTGCCATGGCCTCCCTCACCTGAGACAGATGCCTCAGTTTGCCTCTGACTCTCCCCACGTCTTGTGGCAGCAGATTCCACAAAGAAAAAAAATATGTGCTGTGTGAAGAACTACTTCCTTTTGTCTGCCCTGAATATCCTTGTAAGGAAGGTGCCCCCTCGAACCCTGTGAACAGTTGGGTAGCAATCTCTTATGGCCCTTGTGGTCTCTTCCAACTCTATGATTCTATGATTCTTATAGATTATCCAGCTCTGCTGTGGCAACCAGAATCATACAAGTATTCCCTTTGTGGCCTCCCACATGCAATATTATGCTGGCCATTTTATTTCTTTCCCTCTTGTATCTGAAGGTCATTTAATCTGGACTGTGCTGTACAATATTGGTCTATGTTGGTTTCTTAACTGTTCTTTTTTAATTTTAAATTTTTTATTGAAAAATAAAAAGTGCAGAATTACAGCTGCACAGAGTAAGATAGGACACACACAAAAAAGAAGAGGAAACAAATAACAGTACCTATGTAGAAAACAACACAGAACAAAACAGTAACAACAAAAAGGATATGGTATACAAAAGGGGGATTATTACTGTAGTTAACCAGACCTTAACCTTTATAGATGGTTTCTGAACTGTTGAGGGTGTTGTTTTCCTTCCCTTTGCTGTATCAGGGCTTTCTGCCTGGAATGCATTCCTATCCCAGAACTTAGCCTCAGACGCAGCAAGGAGAAGACACAAACACCACCTCACTGGATAGGAGATGTTTAGTGCAGCCCCATATCTCTTCCTCTCTAAAGGTCTCCAAACCTGCAAGGAGGTCGTTCCACCACCACCCCCCTTTGCTGGATCAGTCCTGGGGTACAGATGTCAGGCCACCTGTGCTATTGTTGGCCCCCATCTCCCATGCCCCAAGGTATTGAAAAGCATGGATCGAGAGGCAAAACTGTCCTCTCTGCTACAGAGGCCTCACTATATTTCTGGAACAGATTTAGAATAAGAGAAACAAAGAAGGCTCTGAGTTTGTTCCAGAGTTGGTTCTGCCCCGCTGGAAGTCTTGGTTCCATAATGAATTATTAGAGATGGGATGGGGAACAACTCCATGTTGTCCCTAATTCTGTGCTTACTTTCTTTCCTATTCCCCAAAAATGGTGCCTATGGAGGCCCCAGTTACCTCCTTAGGGATGGACAGATCAGATAATTTCCTTTCCAAGTCAATTTCCTATGCACTCAATCGTATGTCTTTTCTGTTGTTTGCATTCTTTTCAATGCATTAATATTTTTCCTGTGCGTTTTTTGAATGAAAAGTGTATTTCAAAATCTGGAAAAGTGCACAATCTGATTGATAGCTGCATTCTTGCCCACATATAATTCTGGAGCCAGCAAATTAGATTGGTTCACTTTAAAAGGTGCAAAGAACAAATTTCTCTCCATCCCTAGTTCCCTCCATCCCTAGATTATGTAAACTTGGAAATATTTCCAAGGCAACACACAAGCTGGCTCATCCACGTTCTTATATTCTTTCAAGCTGAACTTTCAAAGGTGCATTTAAAAGTACTGAACATAATTTTGAAAGACAAACTTACTCCTTTTCTGCTTCTTGATTATGTATTATGTATTATTATCTGACAGTATCTCTGGTTTCTCACCGACTACATATAACAAATTGATTGGGGAACTTTCTCTTCTAGATCTTAGCAACTGGAAGAGTGTTATGTCGTGCATCCAAGCATTCTTTCATGGTAACATGATAACACCCACCCACAGCAACAATCAATTATGCATCAAAAAGAACATTGATCATTTCAGACTTCAGAACCAAGAGGCTGGATGATGAAAGAAAGATCATACATGCCAATGAGAAAGGCAAGAATACAGCTGGTCAGCCAACAGAACCTCCAGATTTGCAGTGGGGAATTCACTTTGTACAAATGTTTAGATTTGTGATGGCACACCTCACATGGCCCTGGCTTCAGTGTTAGATTTTTCAGCCCCCAGCAAATGTACACACAGCACCCATTGGGACATGCATTTCTAGTTGTAGCCCACGGATTGGACTGCTATATGCAATGGGATTTGAGGGGCTTGGTTCTGTATAGGGTTACAGCCATGGAGCTGACAGCTGAGAGTGAATTTTCAGACTAGAACAATAAGAATTTTGGGTCACCCCGGAAAAACACCCAGCAAGATAAAAATGAGCATCCTTCTTTTGGATTAAGAAGCATTGCGTGTTCAGACCCAGAGACCTCCCCCCTAAATAAACACACATTTGACGCAAATTTTAGTTTTGGTTTTTGGCAGAATTAAGGCCACAACTTTATTGATTACAGAAAGTGAGTGGTTGCATAGGTTCTGGTTCTATTAGCTCCCTGCACCCTTGCAGGTAGCTCTGACCCAGCACTTCTCTTGTCAGGATTCTTTTGCATGTTCAGACCCAGAGACCTCCCCACTAAATAAAGACACATTTGACTTAAATTTTAGGTTTGGGTTCCCCCCCCCCCAGAATTTAGGCCACAACTTTATTGATTACAGAAAAGTGAGTGGTTGCATAGGCTCTGGTTCGACTAGCTCCCTGCACCCTTGCAGGTAACGCTGACCCAGAGCTCTATCATAGGTCAGCCAAGGGTGAACACCTGAGGTAGGTGAAAAGCTCGGGAACAGTCTCTGTTCACCCCCCAGATGCTCCCCTGGATACAGGCACAGGAACAACCCCCTCTTGGGGATTAACCAAACCAAGTTGAGTTCCTGCATTCCTTTAACAGAATACCCTTCACATAGGGATGGCAAGACCGTTCTCCCATCCCTATCACCTGAACCAGAGCCTATCCGCAACCTTACAAGTTGTGATGATTTGCTACACAGCAGGCAAAACCCAAATGGCAGTAGCCAATCAGCCAAGTGGGGAAAATTCCTGCCGTGCCCCTGTCCCAACGACAGATCACGGTATAGCAAGGTCAATCGCAAAATGCCCTAAAATTAGGGAGAGGTGGGAGGGTGTTCCGATGCACGAGCCGAAAGAGGAAGCTCTGGGTCACGTGCATAGGTATATATAGGTCCCTCGATCCGTTTAGACTGCACCCCATTGGCCAGATTAAACCCAGCAATGAGGGACCTACCAATCGGGTGTTGTGGCTATCCAATAAACCCACCCACAACCAGGAGGTCAGTCTCCAGGTCTCACCGCAACACGTGCCCTCTTTTAGGGAGGACATGCTATATCAATTTAGCATCAACCCAATTCTTAGGCCACTGTTAAAATTCTCTTGCTGCTTTGGTTCCAGCTGTTGTGGCTGGAGTTGAACAGAAGACAGTAAATAGTAACAGTGAAAAAGGAGTCTGTCTCTAAGACAGTGAAATCCTGTTCCCTGTTGACCACTGGAAACACTCTATAATGCTCCTTTGGTTTTTGACAGCTCGGTGGGTGTATTTATAAATGTTCTGCAGCCTTGAAAGTAAAAAAAAATATGTTTTGTGAAAGCTGAAATGCTCTAAGCCAATCCTTAGATATAATCGAACCTTTGTATCCCAGGGAAAGCCCTGATGTATCACTGATGTCTCTAAGTATCACTGTCACATGCTGTGGGACTTCTTCTTTCTTCACTTGTTACAGGGCAAAGTCCTGGCATTGAGGAAGGGGGGTGGGTTCCCAACATACCTGGTATGTGCATTCAACCGCCAGGTCAGAGGTTCCACACTGTGAGTCTATGGGCTGGTTTGAACCTTTCAAATCAAGCAACATCATTCAACTTGCAATATGCCAAAAGGAGAGAGCAGGGTTCTCTGTGTTAGACATGTGTTGATGAACACGTGTTTGACATAGGGCATCTACTTTTCTAAATATCACTAGTATTCCTTGAATGTTCCACCTCAGCAAGACTCACCAAAATCTTCTCAAACTTTAACTTTTCATAATTCAGTTGAGCCTAGTGTTTTCCCAGTGCAAGAAAGTAAGCCAAGCTTAACACCACACCAGGGTTTGCACCCCACCAGGATTTAACACTGGCCAGCTTCCATGGGGTGAGGGCGTCGTGTGCTTCTCAACCCCAAGCAGAAGGCCATTCCATCAGCAAGGGCTGAGTAGAAAAGGGAGTTGACCCTTGCACTACTGCCATGCCAACCTTACTTACTCACTGGTTAATCAATAAAGTTGTGGCCTGATTTTACCCGACACTGGCTTCTAAAGGTAAAGGTAAAGGGACCCCTGACCATTAGGTCCAGTCGTGACCGACTCTGGGGTTGCGCGCTCATCTCGCATTATTGGCCGAGGGAGCCGGCGTACAGCTTCCAGGTCATGTGGCCAGCATGACAAAGCCTCTTCTGGCAAACCAGAGCAGCACATGGAAACGCCATTTACCTTCCTGCTGTAGCGGTACCTATTTATCTACTTGCATTTTGATGTGCTTTCGCACTGCTAGGTTGGCAGGAGCTGGGACTGAGCAACGGGAGCTCATCCCGTCACAGGGATTCGAACTGCCGACCTTCTGATCAGCAAGCCCTAGGGTCTATGGTTTAACCCACAGCGCCACCTGGGTCCCCTAGACACTGGCTTCTAGTGTCTAGTTATTTCCACTACATTCATGGGCCACAAATATGCACCTGCCTGAATAGATAGATAAGTGCATATTCTCACATGCTTTTCTTCACTAATTTTGAAATCTCCAGTACATCACCATATTGTTAAAGCCTTTCCAGTAGATTTTGAGCAGAAGTAGAAGAAATGTTGGGGTCTGAAGGGTGGGGTGGGGGGTTGCCTCCCTATCTCTGCTTTCTACTTATTAGAATATGTGAGATGCTTTAAAAGTATATGTGATCACAGATAGAAAGACATTCCTTTGGAGAAGTGAGCTGATGAAGGGAAGGTTTAAAAACACCCTGCTTGCATCTCGGAATATCAGACTGGCAGGGAGGTTGTTGACACAGCCAGGAGGCTGTTGCCTTCTGATATTCAGATTCACATGCAACCAGAAGAATTTTTATGGGTCAATTTGTATTTTATTGACATTGGATGGTGGTGGTTGGATTTATTTATTTATTTATTTGTATTTTATCATGCACATTTTATTGTTTTATTATTGTTAGCCCACCACCATGAGTACCATTTGGTGGGAAGACAGGATTCAAATGTAACAAATAAATACATAAAACTGACTTTTCCCTATAAAAGCTCATGCCACAATAAATGTGTTGGTCTTTAAGCTTGCACAAGATCCTTGCTTCTTCTTCTTTTAAGAACAAGAATTTTTAAGCAGGGGAACAGGCACAAGGGATATTTCTCTTTCTGCCCTGACCATTTGGATTTGACATCTGAAGGGCACCAATAAGGGACCGGCTCCCAGTACGTTTCCGAGCACAATTCAAAGTGTTGGTGCTGACCTTTAAAGCTCTAAATGGCTTTCAGGTATACCTGAAGGAGCATCTCCACCTCCATCGCTCTGCCCAGACACTGAGGTCCAGTGCCGAGGGCCTTCTGGCGGTTCCCTCGCTGCGAGAACCCAAGTTACAGGGAACCAGGCAGAGGGCCTTCTCGGTAGTGGCACCCGCCCTGTGGAACGCCCTCCCACCAGATGTCAAAAAGAAAAACAAGTACCAGACTTTTAGAGGACATCTGAATGCAGCCCTGTTTAGGGAAGCTTTTAATCTTTAAGAAATTGGTGTATTTTAATATTTCTGTTGGAAGCCACCCAGAGTGGCTGGGGAAACCCAGCCAGATGGGCGGGGTACAAATAATAAATTATTATTATTATTATTATTATTATTATTATTATTATTATTATCATCATCATCATCTGACTGCAGGGATTTTGGTGGGACAGAAGAAGAGATGAAGCCTTTGACTGCTAGGTACTGGATGCTTTTTGAACAACAAAAGTTCTATTCTTCCTACTAGATGGCAATCCATTTCTCATTTTACAAATGTATTCTTGAGTATTTACAAAATATTTTGAGCAAATTACTTAGGCTCTTTTGAGTAGACAGCTGCCCATATTGACTTTCTTGTACATTCATGGCAGGTTACCATTGCCATTCACTTAAATCTCCTGCCTGTTTGCAAATGAAAATGACTAACAGTAAAAAAAAAAAAAACCACGCTTCAGTGCAAACACATATATACACAAAAATTCCTGAAACTTTGCACATTTGCATGCCCACCCCCAAAGTCCTCAGCTGTTGTTCACTTACTCACAAATAATAAATAACATGACCTAGTGAATCATATCAAACCAAATGCAAATAACTTTCCTGGCCAAAATTTTAATTAAAAAGACATTTAAGACGGTTTGCCTGCCATTACTCTTCTAGTTCAGGCCAAACAATTCTTTTTTTAAAAAAAAAAGAGGGGGAGACATCTTGCTTCTTATCTGGGAAAAACCAAAATGTAACCTAACAATGGCATGCCCAACAGTTGCCAGATATTTCTCATCAGTTTCAAAGCAGTTGTGTCTTGTTGTTTTCCTGCATTGCAGCTGTGCTTAAGGAATTCGGTTTCTATTCCCCCCCCTTTTTTTTGTTAGAAGTAGATCCTAGTTTTTGTGGCAGAAAGAATTAAGATGGATGGTTCGGGAGACTAGCTACCCATAACGATTTGTATTGCAGCTTATAAGACATGAGGTTTGTTGTGTGCAGTACAGATTAAGAAAGAAAGAAAAGGATGCAACAGAGGAAGACATTCAGTTCTGCCTCGTTCACTGGACGGGATTAATGTTTGTAAATAGTACTTCATGAGTTCAGTTTTACACTTTTTAAATTTTATATTCAGTAGGAGGATACTCACCATATAATGATTAAATAATTCCATCCAAACCCTCAAATCTTTTTTGTTCTTGAGACAGTTCAGCCATACAGCTAGCACAGAAAACCTGGAAAACCCAACAATGCATTGTGTTCTCAGAGATCTTACAGGCTTTGAATGGAATGTCTTCTCTATATTCTCCCCATCAGATCTTTCCCAGTCCTCGCCATTATAAGCATGGCCTGTTGCCAACTGCCTCATTCTCCTCAACCAGACCGTTGTGGTGGTACTTCACCTGCCTTTAAACTCTCGTTCTGTCAACATTTCCCTTGGCCTATGTTATATGTTAGTTTCTGACTTTGCTATTCCCGTTTATCCATGGTAATCACTTCATGCCAGAAGCTGATCTGGTCGTCTGAACTACCCCATTCATGATGTAACTATATAGTAAGAAGAGTTTTATCCATTGTAAGTGCAACTATTGTCATTTTCAACTGGATATATTATATAGTTAAACATCAACCATACTGTAGAATTGCGTGGCATGTCAGTAAATTGTAAATCTATATGAGACAACAGAAAAGACGCTTGAGTTCCATATAAGGTTGAAGCCAAAACACACAGACACCATTTTGTGGCAGCATGTATTGGTTGCCCCTTGTGTGGTGATGAATCTTGCCAAATTTCAGAATAATTTCCTGCAAACCACCTAAGGTGGTTTAAAAGGGATTTATTTATTATCACCATTCATAACCCACCCTTCACCTGAGAGTCACTGGACAGATTATATGTCGGTTGCCATCCATCTGTCTTGGGAGACAATGGAGGAATAATATTATTAATAATAATATTTATATTATTTATACCCTGCCCATCTGACTTGTGTTTGTGGCCACACACAACTCAGCAATAGGACATAAGGATTTTCTTGAGTAGCACATTGTGATCTCTTGTGGAACTCCAGGGGAATCAAGCAGCTGGTAGAGAAACCACAGAGCTAAATTATTGTTTGGGGGATTAATTATAAGACTCATTTTTTAAGTTTGAAAGTCCCTTGTAACAGGCACCATACAATAATCTGGGAAGTGCATCTCCTGAACTATGAAGAGTTTACAACATAATCTGAAAGGAATGTAACATGAGATCAGGGGACCAGTAAGTACTTAAATCACTTGCATGTAATACTATGAGCAACGGGTAAAAAAATGATTAATAGAAAACATCTCACATGCATTCATTAGAAAGATAGGAAGAGAAGTCGAAGCTAATTGGACTACCTTTAAAACATAACAGAAATACACTATGGTGGGGGCCATGAGGCCTGTGCCAAATGTAAATCCCTGTTTATGGATAATAAAATCCCAACTAAGTGCTGGAGAGGGTGTGATGAAACTAAATCCTATCAGCATATGCAACAGCTGTACACTCATCCAAGACCTTAAGATGTCTGGGCTGGTTGTGACCTTCTTAAATGACTGGCATAAAAAATGTTCCTTGGCCTGAAGATAACACTAAATTGAAAGAGGAAGTGGGGCTAGGGACCTGATTAGCAGGTTTCATTGCATTGTTGAAGTTCAGAACTTTGTCCATGGCCTAATGCTGGTAGCTTTCCAACTACACAGGATTGAAACACAAACTCCAAACAGTATTATTATTGCGTGCCGAGGCCCCCAGAAAATTCCCCCAATAACTCAGACAGACACTTCATTTTTTGTTTTGGTTTTGGCATGGTTTTGGCCACAACTTTATTTAAATTGAGTGTTCGCCTTAGGTTTTGGTTAATCTTCTGCCTCACGGTGGGACAGGACCAGCTCCAACTTTCCTACGGTAGGAAAGTCAAGTAAACACCCAATGGGGAGGAGATAGCTGTGTCCAGGCCGTCTCCCCTCCCCAGAGATGTTCCCCAAGGCTCTGTATTGGCCCCAGCCCCGCACCATTGCGGGGGTGTAAGGACAAGAGCCCCGGAGCCCCAGGATTCCTTTAACGGAATACTTCTATAAGAGAATCTCTGAGGGGCATGCACCTCCATGCGATACCCCTCCAAAATTTATCAACCAAAGCATAACCGCCAACCTAACAAGTTGTGACAATTTGCTAAGCAGTAGGCAAAAACCAAATGGCCACAGCCAATCAGCCAGATGGCAAAATTCCTACTGGGCCCCTGAATACAGGCAACCCCCTAAGGCAAAGCAAGGTCACTCTAAACCTGCAAAGGAAAAGGAGGTGGGCGGGAGGGAGATTCAATCACCAAGCAAGAGTAAGGCTGGACGCTAAGATGCTGAGATTTAAGCACTTGCCCTGTCAATCAAAGAATTGATACATGCATTTTACCCCAGCAACACTCAGCCCTCCAATCACCTTGCCTCCCTTACTTTTAGACCCACCCCTTAACACACACACAGGCTTTTCTGCTAGGCCCTTCCGCAACACTCATTATTCCCTATAGGGGTTAATGAGCTTTATTATTATTATTATTATTATTATTATTATTATTATTATTATTATTTACAGTCCCTGCCTGTTTCCATGTTTCTTCTTGCTTTCCTCTTTTCCTTTCTTTCTATCTTGGAAAGCATGGCAATGGAAGCTATATTAGAGAAGCACCTAAAAGAGGGGAAGCCAACATGGCTCCCTCCAGGTGTTGCTGGACTATAAATCCCATCACCCCCAGCCAGCATGGCTAATTGTCAGGAATTATGGGAGCTGTAATTCAGCAATATCTGGAGGAAACCATACGGATTACCCCTGCACTCAAAAGACCAACTAGAAAATTGGCTGCACTATTTCATATGAATAACTTATTCAAGGGACTTTATTGTCTTGGGGAAAGTAACCCCAGAATTGTTTTCAAGCGTGCTTCCAGATGTCAACAGGACAAAGTAAAAGATTATTTCAAACACATGTCGGAACTATATTAGCACTTGGGAGCCAGTGTGGTGTAGTGGTTCGTGTCTCTGCTCTTCCACATGCAGCTGCTGGGTGACCTTGGGCTAGTCACACTTCTCTGAAGTCTCTCAGCCCCACTCACCTCACAGAGTGTTTGTTGTGGGGGAGGAAGGTAAAGGAGAATGTTAGCCGCTTTGATATAACTTTGGGTAGTGATAAAGTGGGCTATCAAATCCAAACTCTTCTTCTTCTACTACTACTAGTGTTGTTTGTGCTAGTTATTGCAGGTGTTTACAGATCACAAGATTTGGTTTTGATCCTGATGCAACACTTCAGAAAACATCCTGATTTGGTCCAAACTGGTTTGGAGGCTATCCAGTTGGCTCGGGGTCTGAAGCTGAAGTCTGATTTGGAAAAATGAATATTTGTGCCTCTCCCATTCACTATTATAATTAAATTAAAACATAGCTACAACTTGAAAGGGGGATAGCACAACCTCTAACCAAGTGTTATCCACTCAGAAAGCACTGCTATATCTGAATTATAATTCCAATTATGTCAGAAACAACAGGAAACCTTCTAGCTGTTGAGTTGGCATGACCAGTATGATAAATTATACTAAGACTTGCCGCCCTTGATCCATTGTAGCCAACATATACGACCGGTTATGGCATACCACATCTCTCAGAAGCAGCCCACTTTGGCTCAGAATCTGGGCTTCAGCCAAATCCTATGAACACCTAGTAAAGACTATTTATGCACCATATAATCACCCCACAAAAGACTACTGTAACACCACTGGTGCTCTCCTTTTCTTTCTACTGCTCAGAGGTTGGGGAGGGGGTTCTTCAAAATGGCACATCAGGGTGAAGCAAGCTATAAAGTTTCATTTTATTAAAAATGAAAAAAGGAAAAGAAACTGGCTAGCCAACAATGAAAAAGATAGGGGTTTCTGCAATGAACCCTCATTGGCAAGGTGAATTTTATAACAGAAGTTGTTGTTGTTGTTTAGTTGTAGGAGAAGAGAGAAAATTACACAGAGATGGGTAGGATTACTCAAGGTGATTTGTAGCACACAACTAATTATTTGAGTGGTAAGTTTGTTTTTCCATTTCCTCCTGGTTCTGCCTACCCATGAACTACTAAAGAACTTTATTATAAATATAATAAGCCTATATATGATTAGGCTTTTGGAATATGCTGGGAACCTTTTTCTTCACTCAGGCTTTCTACTTTCGTTGTGCTGCTACTTTATCCACAACTAGTATTGTGAATGTTTTCCTAAAAAGGTTTATGATATTACATTGCTTATATAATGTATTTATTCCTGTCTGCACACCAATTGGGTGTTGTGTTACTTAGCAGTCAAAATGTTTGTGCAAGGAAGGAATAAATAAAATCATTGCTTTTATTTTTATTTATTTTTACTCAGCATTGGATTACTACAGACCTCTATCCCGGTGTGCTTTACAAGCACAAGTTTAATGATATGTGTCTAAGGTTAGATCTTCTCATCCATGATTATTTATTGGCATCTTAAAATAGTAGATTTTTTATTTATTTTTTGAAAGAGAAAAATAACATTTAGTATCTGATAAAATATCCGATCAAAACCTTGAAGATATTCAGAAAGAATGTATGCATAGACTATGTATCATAGCCAGAAATCTATTCTGTTTCACAGACTGAAATATCTTGTCAGCTGGAAAAAGCCAAAGGAAAGGATTTATATGAGCTTGTGCCCAACGCTCTGTTTATTAGTGGTCTCAGACACCTTGTATCCCGAGAGAAGCCAGAAACCAAGGAACATGTTAATACAGGCAGCCCCAAACTTTGGCCCTCCAGATGTTTTGGACTACAATTCCTGTCATCCCTGACCACTGGTCCTGTTAGCTAGGGATGATGCAAGTTGTAGGCCAAAACATCTGGAGGGCCGAAGTTTGGGGATGCCTGTGTTAATACATTAGGTCAGTTTTGGGAGCCAAAATATGTACCAGCTGAGGAAACACTCCTGGAGTTTTGTTAGATCATACAATATGTTTCAGATGAGTTCTGCCTGAAGACAACTCTGTTGGACTTTAGTTTTAATGCATTCACAAGGCAACTCTTGTTGGAAGACAGTCTTAATACAGAGAGTGGTACCAGGTTAGGCTTAAAGATATTAAGGTAATGGAGGATAGAATAGTTACAGGTAGGTAGCCGTGTTGGTCTGAGTCGAAGCAAAATAAAAAAATTCCTTCAGTAGCACCTTAAAGACCAACTAAGTTTATATTTTGGTATGAGCTTTCGTGTGCATGCACACTTCTTCAGATACACATATTCACTACGACACAAGAACAAATGGCCAACAGGACATCATCTTGGAGGTTGTCTCATCCAGTATATGTTCCATGTTATTTCTCCTCTGGAAGTAAAGGCAAAAGCGAAACTTGTGCATGTGGATTCTGTAATTGCAACAAAAATGGTTTTGTTCATGTGGTGAATGCATTAAAACTAAAGTCCAACAGCACAGGTGCCAGATCACCTTCAGGCACCAAGTAGTTTTGTCAAAACTAAACAATGAAAAATGTTAAGGTCTAATAAATCTTCATGGTAGATCAGCACAAAAAGGATTTAGCACAGGTGATTCTGTAATTGTAATTCATTAGGAAAAATTAGCAGAGCTTAATGATCCTGAAACATTTACGTCCACCTGTGTGATGTGCTTGACTAGCATTTGGGAATTAAAACTTGTCGGACAGAAAATCCAGGACCATTTCCAGTGTAACACGTTCTCTTGCCTCCAAGGAGGAATGTCGGCAGAATACGTGTGGAAAATGTAGAATGCAAAAGACTTTTGCAAGAATGATCTGTGAACAGAAAGCTAGTTTCTTACTCATGAATCTTCCTTGAAAACCCCCATTGAGTTTTCCATTTTGGTATAACCTTTTCCACATACATTCCTCTGGGAAGAACATTTTTTCTGTTAGAGATGGCCAAATGTATTGGATTCCTGTTAAAGTGTTTAATAGTTTCCTCTTAGTGCTTACCTTGGTTTTTCTTCGGGGGTGGGGTGGGGAGTAATTGTTCATATTCTAAATGCTGGTGGTATGTGGATATTGTGCATCAGCAATCTGTGTAGTTCTGATTGCTTTATTTTATTTAGCTGTCCTTTCCTAAATATTACTGCTCTGTGTACATTCAATGGTCATTTGCATACTGTACATTTCTCCACAGAATCGTGTTAATGATACTCCATGTTTATATAGCACAGTTGCAGAGCATGGACCTTCCCGACCTACAATCTCCAAGTGCCTATAGGCAGAAATATGGGAGTTGGTAATGTTTACTGTGCAGATCCCTCTATGAGTGGAGCTGTGTCTGCCTGGGGGTGTCTTAGAAGTGCTTCCAATAGCCACATAAAACAGGCCAGCATTCTTATCTTCATATTGAGACAATGTGATGCACCACACCAGACAGTGTGCTGGATTCAGAATGGAGAGACCCATGCTGAAATCTGTTCTTCGTCATTAAGGTTACTTGGTGATGTTGGGCTGGCCGCCATCTTTTCACCTAGTTTACTATGCTGGCATGAGATGATGACAAGGTGATGACTGCTGCGAGCCTGTTCTAGGAAAAGCAGGATACAAATGTCAGAGATAGATTGAAAGATATTCCAGTGTGTCATGAGGCCAAGAAAAAAGTGGCTTGGCTGAGCCTAGGGAATTCAAGACAGAAAGGAAATCTGAACCAAAGACTTCCTGACTCTCACAGTTTACATGCCAGTCCAGGGCACTACACCATTCTGTAACCCCAGCCAGAAGTCAGAGGGAAAAGTCCGCATTGAGGGTTTGTATTAATGGGGGAAAAACATGAAAATGCTTAGCATTTTTCTTTTGCTGATTCTTGAGTGTTTCAGCAATTGTAGCATAGTGGCTGAGCTGTACAAGTCGAGAAGACCCTGGCTCCAGTCCTGGCTCTGCCCTGAACTCTTAGCTAGCTTTAGACAAGCCGTTTTCTCATCCTCACCCCCCACCTTCCCTCTGCAATATTGCATAGGGGAATTGGACCCTGGGGCTTTCCAAAGCAGACTCTTCACCGCATGTCTATTGATCTCTCTGACGTGGCTTTGATCTGGAGAAAAACACCGGTGCCTGGGGAGGAATTAAAATAACCTGCCTGGATGGAGTGTTTGATGGGCGGTTGAAACAGCTAGCCCATCTAGATTCAACAGGAGTAAGAAGACAACAAGGCCTCCCTGGCAGCTCTATGGAATGACTCACAGTACCTCCTTCTTTCAGTCTAGATATGCTGTTTTCTTACACAAATCATGTTAAGCGCCCTGCAGAGCCAGAGGAGGGCTCACGGGAGTTTGGATACACACCAACTTATTAAAGAAGGGTACAAACTTACAGCAAAGGTCCGATGGCTCCCTCCTGGCTCCTCCTCACTGCATTCCATGAGACCGACTCCACAATGAGGATATGGCTTGTCCACACCCAAGTAAAGATACCCACAACCTTTATAGGTCCAGCCAGGCTATGTCACATGGGAACACAGGTGGCTGGCATTGGCATGCAGTCAGTGGAGTAATGTTCCCCTGGTGCCTCCTTCTCAAAGCCCAAGAAGCTTCTGCCCAGTTTAGGGAGGCACAATGCTCACATGTGTGGCGTCCCCTCGCCCATCACACTTGCAAGGTGGCACCTCTGGTCCCAATTGTTCCCCTGTGAAAAATTTCACCGCATGCCACTGGTGGCTCATATAAACCATTAATCCCCCCAGCTATGCCTGGGGCCTGTGGATGCATCAAAGCGTGTGAAACATGTATAATCTCAGTGCTATAGCTACTAGCAATTAGGTAGGGGTCGACCATCAATATGCTGCAAGCAGGGCTTCCAGACCAGCTTCTCTTTTGGCTCAACACATCATGGCTTCAGTATCTTGTGTCTTCCTATACAGGATCTTGGGTTATTCTTGATAACACTGGAGAAGCCCTGCCCTTGGATGGTAAAGGTCATAGAGCAGAACTGCTGGTCTACTCCAGCAGCATAGCAGGTCAGGCCTGACTCTGCAGCGGAGCTGCTATGGCTGGGCTGAGGAGAGTGGGAAGCAGCTTTGCCGCCCACTCTCCCCCTTCTCTCTGCCACTGGGTCATGCCTGACCCAGAGGTGGAGGCAGAGCTGCTGTGGCTGAGGTGGACTGCTCTCTGCCACCAGGTCAGACATGACCCAGCAGGAAAGCTGCTGCAGCTGGGCACGAGGTGTGCCGCAGCTGAGGAGGGTGGGTGGCAGCACTGCTGCCCACTCACTTGCTCTCCTCCTCTGGGTCAGGCCTGACCCAGGGGTGGAGCTGCACCGGGCATGAGTGCCGCAACGAAGGCACAGCTCCTTCTTGTGCGGAGCTAGGCTCCGATGAAGGAGCCTGCTGTGGGGGTGCCTGTTTGCACCCTCTCACAAAATTGCGCCTGGGGCTACGGTGTCATGGTCCAGTCGGCGGGAGGTAGCAGTCCTGACTAAGGACGTCAGGACCAGGGGCAAGATGGCAGTGTGAAAGCAGAAAGAAGAGTCCAGGTGGTGCAGGGGCTGAGGGTCAAGCAGCAGGGAGTCATGAAGTCGAAGAACCGAGGGTCGAGGCGCAAGGCATCACGAAGGCGAGGGGCCGAGGGTCGAGAAGCAAGGCATCACAAAGTGTTGAGAAGCAAGGAACAAGAGGCCAGATGCAACAAGGCAGGGATCACGTTGCTGTGGCAAAGAGTCAAATGAAAATGCTGAGCTTATATCCCTCCCTGGCTCTTGCCACCAGGTGCAGTGAGTTACCAAGTGGCCTCACCTAAGCGGCCGCGCCTTGCTTCTCCAGAACAAGCTGAGGAGGGCCCCAGTTCTGCAAAGCCCTACATGTCCCCGGGCCTGGCTCCTGCCCATACTCCTGACATACAGACCCCCCCCCCGGACTTCCCCTCATGCTATGCCTCTGGTCCACTCCAACTGTGGAACTTGTTCATGCCTTGGAAGCCAGATATAGCTTGAGCCTAAGTGTCTTCAATTGCCAGATATAACTCAAAACTATGTTGCAAGGGAGTTGTGAGGGAGTTTGTAATGTTTCAAGTTATTTAAACTACAGCCTAATTTGAATTGGAATCAGAGTTTATATTGTTGTTCCCTGACTTGAGTGTTCAGAAAGTGCATTCCAAGAGAGATACATAAATAAAATATTAAGAAAACAACATAATAAAATGCTTCCAAAATAATAGCTTTGCATCTTACTCTGTTTTTCCATGGAAACCTCTAGAATGTAGAAACAATCGCTGCTAATGCATTTTAATTGGCAACAGTGATTAACCACAATATAGTGATTAGTGGAAAGGCTGCATGACCCAGATTCTTCTTGAGAAGCCCAACACAAAAACTCAATGTCATAAGACCAACCAACATGGAAAAAATGTAAGTTTCAGTGGAACAAAATATAAAAGACAACAATGATATCTCATAAAATAGAACTAAATTTCAAGTTCTATGTCATGGCTCTCTGTCTAAGAAAACAAAAGGAATGAATCCCTTTGGAGTTCAGTATTGTAAGAACAGCCTGACATAATAGGGAAGGAAGAAAGAAAATGTTTTCTGCTCTATATTCTGAAGAATAGCAGATTTCATCATCATGTGCCTCTCCGGACTGGCAGCTTAGGATAGCTGACTGTCTAACAAGAAATTTGAGGTTTGATCCTTTTGTTATCTCCAGATCAGTATTGCATTTAATAGTGGCAAACCATATAAAAATGTGGCTGGTGGTAAGCATTGACTAAAATGTCTAAACAGAGCAAATATAACCTGCTGATTGATCATAGGTGCTCTGTTAGCTTTGTAGCCAATTGTAAGGGCTGGATTCAATTAAGTTACTGCACTAGAGGAAGTCGGTGCTAGTGAAATGGGACTTTCCCCCTCTCCTCTCCTCTCCTCCCCTCCCCACCCGTGCCTGCCCCAAATCTGCTTGGAAGGGTTGGGATAAGTTCTAGAACAGCTTGTTTTGGGAAGAGAGGAGAGATGCTTGTGCTGTGCTGACAGAATGGTGACCTAACATGACATTGAATTCCACCCCATTGAGTTTTTATATCAGTGCACATGTGCATTCAGAGCTATAATTAATGCAACCAATATGATACAGATACCCAGTAGGAGCATGCAGTGGTTTTAAAGTCACTTACTTAGAGAGGGCAGGGGCAGAGTGGCAGTGAAATCACGGCCGCACAGGTGAACCAGTAGCAGTGTAAGATAGGCAGCAATGCTCTCATTGTGGTACGTACACAGCCTCAAGCTCATTGGCACCCTGCTCCATCCCAGCCAGGTAAGCAACAGTGATGTTGGGGTTGAGAGGGTGTCTCCACCACACCACAGATCCTGCTTCTGAACAGTACCGTAGGAAGATGGGGGCGGTGGGGGCGCGGCGCCCTGGGCAGTGCGATCCCAGGGGCAACAACGCGGCTGCCCACCCCGACCCCAAAACCTGCGCCCCGCCCCCAGAGCGTGTGCCACGTCCCTGGGGCAGTGTGCCTGTTCTCTGCCCCCAGTGGCAGAGCATAAAGCTCCGCCACTGCTTCTAAAAGTATCTATCCATTTCAGATGCACATTGACATGAGTCTACTGAAGAAAAGAACTGTTATTGAAAGTATCAGGTGTGTGAGAAAGAGAAAAGGGGATAGGGATGGGATGTGGGAACATATTAGTAAAAAACAAGAATCAAACTTCAGCTTCTTTTGCCTCAGCTACTTCCCTTCTCTCCAGCAATTTTCTTCCTGCTTTACTCCCAATTCCAGTTGCCTGGCAACAGAAAAGGACATCACATGTTTTTTGGACAGGAAATGGTAAGTGAAAGAAAGAAGTCAACAAAGCTGGTACCACTGGAAATCCCCACAGAGTTTGTTTCCCCTTTTATAAAGTCCTTTGGATGACTGTGCTGGCTTGGGTGTATAGCTATCTGTTCAGATTCAGGGATATTTTGTTGCTTGAATGAATCAAGTGAAATTTGCACAGAAACAGGAGCAATGTTTAAATAGCCTTATAAAATAAAATAAAATAAAAACCAGCCTTCTTTTAGTCCCAGCTCCAGAATTTTTAGGCAAGTGATGATTACTCTTAAACTAAATATATTATAATAATATAATAATAATTTATTATTTATACCCCGCCCATCTGGCTGGGTTCCCCCAGCCACTCTGGGCAGCTTCCAACAAAATATTAAAATACAGAAATCAATCAAACATTAAAAGCTTCACTAAATATAGATTTATTATTATTATTATTATTATTATTATTATTATTATTATTTTGCTATCTTTTAAAAGTCTCCCTCCTTTTTAGTGTAGCTGTACATGAAGAAGTCATTACATCTTTCCAATCTGCTTCCCAACCAGTGAATAGTGCAAACACAGTTGACTTCCAAGGTGGAGGCCTAGGGCTTTCTACTTTAATTGCAGACATTATTCTTATGTGCAAGCAGGAATGAAAGGCCCAGACATGCATGGTGTTCAGTTCAATATTAATCATGCATTAGATTAAAAATGGGTTACTCTAACGGATATAGCAGTATCATGCTAGCACAGACATTGATACCACAACTTGTGGACTTGAAGTTGACACTGGATCATAACATGCTTAATGTTAATTACTCTGCCTGTCAATCTTGCTACCCACCATCGCCATCCACTTGCAGTGTGATGTTTATAACTTTCCAGCTGGGCAGTAGATTAGCAATTCAATATGAATATTAAGACCAATAACCTGTACTTCTGAGGTCAGTCTTAGCCCTTCATGAATCCACCCTGTTTCTAACACACACTCCAAGCAGACTACTTTATTAACTACTTCAGTGATTCCAAAATGTACCTTATTGACAGAAGGCAATGTGGAAACTCTCTGGCTTACTCACAAAGCCTCTTTAGCTTGGGAGTGTTACTAGTACAATTGCCACTATTCTAACCGGCTAATGCAGTTCAGCCCTGACCTGGAGAGGCCTTTGTAGCTGATAGGGTAGCTTAATTTTCATGCCAATTCAATCTTTGGCCTCTGCACTGAGCCTGCCAAGAGGGGTATGAATTAACACCAATTATTCTGCTGCTTTATGTACTAGATTGAGAGTATCAACTCATTTTGCACAGGTCACCGAACAACTGTCAGATGTTAACGACTTTTGGTTCCTACCTACTGACCTGCTTTGGGTTAGCCGAAACTCAGAGTTGAAGGGGTTTGTATCTCATTAATAAGAGACTGACCCGCTTGGTCTCTCAATTATTCCCTTTCACAAATCCACATAGGTGTTTCTTTTCCCATCAAATGCATAACCAAGGGGCACATCCTTTGCTGCTGATTGTCTTCAATTTAGTTATCCCCATCAGAGAGGAGAGCTTATTGGTTGCTCATTGCTTGCATCATGCAAGAGTAAGTGTCTACACAGAAAGATTCATGTAAAAGAAAGGATGGTGAAGAATGTATCTCTGACTTGCAAGTAGAAACCCTACAATTTTCTGCAAATAATATCGGCTAAATAGTCATATGGCAAACCTATACATTCATTACTGTGAATAAGAGAGCATCAACCAGCATTAGTCAATATAGCTAAATGGTTACTTTTATATAATATTCTGATAATATTTTCTACCATGGATTCTCCTGTTGGGACAATGTGGTGCTTTTCTATACTGGAAAATTTTATTTCTCTATTTGTTTTAAGACACTGCCAGACTTGACTTTGTATACAAGCTTCCTTGGAAGAATGCTTGATAAATGCTCAGGCTCCTTCCTAAAAAAAAAAAAATCTGGAAAATGTAGAAAGACCAAGACCTGGAGGAAATTGCCCCAGCCTTCTTTGCCAGCTCCTACTTCCCAAATAAATCTTGCAAATGCAAACTGAGGAGAGGACCAGCAGCAAAGAGAACTGGCAGGTGGCAACAATTACTTTGTAGATCACATTTCAACACTTGGGCACCCCTGAATTTGCTCGCAGTGTTTTTGTTCCAGGAATGCATGCATGGAGAAGGAACTTTCTCATACCTACTAGCAAAGTGAATTGGACTTGGGAGGCTTAGGAAGATATTTCCTATGCTTCCCAGGCACATGCTCAAAACTGTGCAGGCAATAAGGAAGAAACCTGCAAGGTCACCAGCTAGTATTCCCTGCTGCTGAATTCTTCGTCCTTTGATTCAGCAAATAATGAGCCTGGGAAATAGTTTCTCATTCCAAAATTCACTGCCAACAATATTATGAATTCATTCTCTCTACCTGGCCTTTGAAATGCAGCAGGAAATGTCATTTAAGCATCCACATACCTAGGAAAATTAAGCAAAACATGATAAGCAGAAATGCAAAGATCTGGGGTCAGATTAACACACAACCAGGGAGAGGGGTGTGACGTTGACCTATGATAGTGCTGGAGGTGAAATAGTTAAACGGGTTACCCAATAAGAACCCAGGGGGGTGGAGTCGGAGGGACTATAAAAACCAGCCCTGAGGGGGAGTTCAGTTAGTTCGGAGTTGTTAGTTCAGTTAGTTCGGAGTTGTTAGTTCAGTTGGGATTGGAGTGGGAGTTTAATTACGGGGGGAGTCTGTGGGTAGGTTGAGTTAGTGTAGCGGAATATAAGCTGAGTCAGTAACAGTTGCTAGGAAGTTCAGTAGATAACCGAAGGGTGGAACTGGATGCAGGAAGGAGGTTGGTTTAGGGAGTGTTAGCAGGTATAGGAAGGTTATAGGCCGGTATACACACCAAGTGTTTATAATTGACTGAAGGCTGTTTATGAAACCACATACTTGCTAAACTGCAATAAATAAACAGAAGCTTTATGTTCCAATTTAACCCTGACTGGACTCAGTATTTTACCAGGTAGAGCCAGGTTGGTGGCAGCAGGAAATAAAGTGGTAGCACAGGGATCAATATACCGTGAAAAGTCCGGGGACCCTGTGTGATCGCCACAAAGGGGAACAAGCATCACCATTCAAGACACTTTTCAACTCGTGATGAGTAACTTTGAGAAGCATGTAGCCTCCTGTACACATTGAAGCTCCTTGGACTTTTTAGAACCCTGAGCAATAGGGTGTTTGTGTGTGTGGAGCCAGTACCCACATCCCCATGCACATCACCATGTTTGAATTTAGCATGCTGTCTGAATTCCTGTAGAGGGTTTATATCTATCAGACACTCTTGTTTTGGGAAACAGAAATGGAATTCAGCTTAAGCCGCTGTAAGCTGATAAATTCTGCTGTGTCAATTAACTCAAGGCAACTCTTATCTGCTCTGTAAAAAGAAATAACATTGGGAATGAAATATGAAATTATACAGCTAACTGTTTAACCGAGGTGAAAGCATCTTCACAGACACTTACCGACACAAACAACACTCGGAACAGCTACCCAACCCAAAGATGAGAAATGGACTTTTTCAGAATACTCCATCCTGTGTGTTTCTTGATTAGCAGTTGAAGAAACGTGGGAACAGTTAATGGTCTCTGACCAGCCAAGTTGACACAACTTCAGGACAAGGAAGTGCTTTTTTATTGGATTTATCTCTTGCACATTTTCTGCTGCTTTTAGGCTAAGAAAAAGTCAACTGTTTCCATTTCGCAAAGTTGTGCCATGACTGGGAGACCGTGTGAATATAGAGTATTCAATATACTGTAGCGCTGTTTCCCAAATATGAGTAACGGTAGCATCTGGACACACAAAGCTGACTCATATTATGGCATTCCTTCCTGCCATTGCAAGGGACTCATCCTTAGTGCCGAAATGACATTGCCTTGACCTATCATCCAGCTGCCCAGAGAACAGCTCACACACAGGTCTTTGTTTTCCAATGAAAAGGAAGCTTTGGATGAATGGTTCATTCATCATTCCCACTTCATTAATTCGAGCTTTCCCTCTGTGTTGTTGCTCTATTATGCCCCACCATTAAGAAAAGAGCTAAGTTTAGCAGAGGCAAAGACAAACAAGATAACTATTTCTTCCAACCTCTTGGAAAGTTAGTCTTCAATAACGATCCGGCTCATTCTAAACTTGTGCTCTCCAAAGTGGAAGAAAGATTAATAGTGTGTGCAGTTCAAGAGATAACTGAGTGTAAATAATTATGTGTCTGTGTCGCAATGGGGGGGGGGAAATGCTGTCTTTCCAGCACTGGTTTATCTCGCCCCCTTCTTCTAGGTGTCAGACAGTAAGGGACAATGGTTCTAAATATAATGAAAAAGCAGCTGAGGAATAGATGTTTGGGGAAAGGAATCAGTAATTTAGTCAGACATTAATCTTCTGCTCTGTTCAGTTGTAAATGAAACAAGGAAAGAAGGTCATCAGCAGTTAATAAACAGTTTTCTAGCATTTTGTCAAACTCTTGCTTGAACACCAGAATGGACTTGCTAGATCACAGTAAAGGTCCATCTGATTCCTGTTTTTTGGTCATCAATACCTGATCTTCAGAGCTGCTTTGCCTCAGAACATGAAAGTCCATAGTGGTCTAGCTTTAAAAAAACAGGTGCTTCTGTTGGCTTTATTTGAGCTGGCTTAATTAATTGCAAAAACACATGGACTGATCAGGATTATCAGTTAATGAGAATAGAAGTCTTCCCTCAATGTGCCCTGTTGTGTTGTCCTCCTATGCCATGCTGCAGGGGGTGGGAACAGGAGTTCACAGAAACTATTTTTGTTGAGCAGACATAATGAGAAATCCATAGTTGGATAAGCCACTTGAATTGATTAAGTATTGTGTTTGTTAACATTGTGGTTGATCTTGTATTCGATTCCAAGGGCAGCGAACTGCCAAACAACAAGCAATATCAGTGAACCCTGAACAGAACACACAATTCCTGAAAGAAGTGCTGAAGAAATCTTTCACCTGAAGATTACTTGGAGGAAAGTGCTGCAGGGATGGCTCTGGGCGGGTGCAATGCATGTAACACTGAGGTCAATGACAAACCTCCCGTTGATTTGTGCTTAATGGGTTTGGCTGGTACCCAAGGATGATGAATCAGAGTCCACAGAAGTCTATTGTGCGCGCAAAAGAGAACAGTAAGCCCTGTACACATGGGGATCAAGATTGTGACCAACGTGTCCTCCATATAACCTCCGCAACAGTGAAGACACTTGGCAAATGACATCCGTGTTTATCACCTGAACATTTTGAGTGTTTCCCTTCTCACTGATAAGCTATGTTTGTACTGTAGCTGCAGCTAGCTATTTGGGGAATGACTACATCTGTGCTTTCTCCAAATATGCCAGGGGCATAATTTAAACCTGGGATTGTATATTATACAGTTTGCCAGTTTCTGGTAATTTCCTGTGGAACAGAAGTCCTCTTTCCTTGTATTACTTTGCAAGTGGGGTGGTGATATTTTAAAAAGAGCAAACTTCTATCACTGCTTCAAAGCCCAAGATACAGCGGTAGGCCACAGATATATATCAGGAAGAAATACAAGATGTACAATCCTGACTGCATAACATCCAGTGATGTTTATATCCATAAATAGCCAGACGGCGTTTCACCATGTACCTGGCCAATGTGTGATGCAATGGTTTTATAGAGGAGGGTGCCTTTTGACATTTGAGGTGCCTTCTTTGTACTTCACAATGTAGTCAAATGTGTCAAGCCATTCCTGTTGACTGATAGAAATGACACATGACTCAGACATTCAGAATTAAGTCCTGCTATCAAGCACACATGGTCCTAAACCTGGTAGATAATAAAATACTCTCACACTGCAGTCATAAATACTTCTCTCAATTATTTAGCAATCTAGTTCATTGCCTGGTTTTCCCCCCTGTTAGAGGTTAGAAAACAACACACACATACACATGGTTGAGTGCAAACTACTCATTGGTTAATGGACCTGCAGTCCTCCAGAGAGCATCAGATAACTGCAGGAATACGGCAGCTTGTCTTTGCATCTTTTGAGCTGCCTGGCTGGTGCAGGAGAGGGGGGTGTTCACAGAGGCAGGAACAGCCAATATCAGTAAAAGGTCATGTGCATTTATTCATTTATTTTTGATTATTATA
Source organism: Zootoca vivipara (assembly GCF_963506605.1). NCBI lineage: Eukaryota > Metazoa > Chordata > Lepidosauria > Squamata > Lacertidae > Zootoca > Zootoca vivipara. Next base: position 36,552,939 of record NC_083276.1, read on the forward strand.
TTGCTAATTATAGAAGCTCAGAATTGTCCCACCTAGGAAATGCTTTCCAGAGTTGCAGCTTCCACGTGGAAGTCACAAAATGAGGTATGTTACACTTGAGCATCTGACCCAAATGAGCTAATACCCAACAGTGGTGTCTTGGCATAATAATAATAATAATAATAATAATAATAATAATAATATATTATTATTATTATTATTATTATTATTATTATTTATACCCCGCCCATCTGGCCGGGTCTCCCCAGCCACTCTGGGCGGCTTCCAACAGAAGAATAAAATACAATAATCTATTAAACATTAAAAGCCTCCCTGAACAGCGCTGCCTTCAGATGTCTTCTGAAAGTCTGGTAGTTGTTTTCCTTTTTGACATCTGTTGGGAGGGCGTTCCACAGGGCAGGCGCCACCACCGAGAACGCCCTCTGCCTAGTTCCCTGCAACTTGGCTTCTTGCAACGAGGGAACCGCCAGAAGGCCCTCGGTGCTGGACCTCAGTGTCCGGGCAGAATGATGGAGGTGGAGACGCGCCTTCAGGTATACTAGACCGAGGCCATTTTGGGAGAAGCTGGCAAAGTACCTCCAGGCAAACCTTTTATCACATGCTGTAGCAGAGACCACAACTGAACCTTTATGTGTAAATATACCCAGAGCATTTTAAATTTAGGGAGGCTTCTAATGTTTAGTAGATTATTGTATTGTATTTTTCTGTTGGATGCCGCCCAGAGTGGCTGGGGAAACCCAGCCAGATGGGTGGGGTATAATTATTATTATTATTATTATTATTATTATTATATTGTTATTGTTATTATTATTATTATTATTACTATTATTATTAAGTCCAAAACACTATTCAGCCTTCTCCTAAGCTGATCCTAAATCAGTACAAAGTTGGAAGAAATTTCCCTTAGAATTATCTTAGGTTAGAATAAGTACTTATAACCACTATTATTCCCAGCGGAAGTCATAATAGCTTTGATAAACACAGCTCACTGAGAGTGCTTGGCATTGCTATTTAATATAGGATCATAATATAAATCCAGGGAAGTCCTGTAGCTGCATGACTATATAACTCCTGTCAATTCACAGTACAATTTAGTGTGGGCCAATCAAAACAAACAAGCCAATTTGTGGGCATATAACACACTGTGGAGAGGGGGTGGGGAGAGCAATACTATAGTGGCCATGGACATGCTACCAAACTGCCATGCCAAATTCTTCACACACTTATGGTAACATGATATACTGTGCAAATGACTACCAGAGTGTTAAAAGCCACCATGACTACAATCTATGCTCCTGGTGGCCATCAATGAGGGCAAAGAGATGCTCCATGTTATCATAGCTACCAGGTCATTACACCATTATAGAGATGCCATTCACAGTCTTAATACGGTCACATTGGTACTTTGAGAATACACAGGTGGCATACAAATGTATCTAGAGACAAAAGTGGGTATAGGTTTTTAGGTTTCAGTGTGATCTCTGCTTTCCCATGCTTTTGCTTCTCAAATGACACAGGTGCGGACTCCAAATTTAAGCCTGACTGCTTCTTCCTCTTTTCCTATTCCTACTTGCTTCAGGCGGGACACTCACTTTGGTTTCCCCCATCAAGTATTTAGCATGTACTTGAGAAGGGAGGGGCCATGGCACAGTAGTAGACCATATATTTCACACACACACACAAATCTCAGATTTAATCCTCCTTAGGAATGAAAGGTAGTCTATAAATGTTTTGATAAATAAGTTGATAAATCTCCAGGAAAGTCTTGGAAAAGCTCCTGTCTGAAAACCCTGGACAGCTGCTGCCAGTATAATGCAGGAACAATAGGAAGCTGCTTTAGACCGAGTTAGACCACTGTCGATCTCAGGGTTTCCCAAATTTAGGTCTCCAGCTGTTTTTGAACTACAACTCCCATCACCCCTAGCTAGGAGCACCAGTGATTGGGGTGATGGGAATTGTAGTCCAAAAAGAGCTGGAGACCCAAGTTTGGGAAACTCTGGTCTATCTAGTTCAGTAATGATACTGATTGTGGCCACTCTCCAGGGTATCAGGCAAGAGTCCTTCCCATCCCAAATTTAGCTTCTCTTGGAAGCTGGAAGACTACATCCCTCCTGAGTTTGATTTAGACAAAAACATTTTATGTCAGCACAAAATAAGGTGGATGAGTAAATACTAAGCACCATCCCCCAATCTGGAGCTCTCCAGAAGTTTGGACTACATCTCCTATTATTCTGTGCTGGCTGAGGCTGATGGGAGCTGTCACCCAAAATATATGGAGGGAATCAGGTTGAGAAATAGTCTATATTAGGGATGGATCCCAGAGTATAGGAGTAAATCCAAACTAATGAATCAGGCCCCAACTTTCTAAAATTCTGCTGAGAGTGTCATTTATATAAATCCATCTGTACTATTACATCATGATGTGAAGTCTGTATCTTTTGAAACTCTGGTACAAAGGAAAACAGAATGGAAAAATCTCAAGGCAATATGAAATTTTGAACTGAAGAAGTGCAAGAAAAGAAAACTGGTATATAATTCAAGCTTGCTTCTAAAAATGCAGGCATCAGCTTTTTGATATATTGCAGTCATTAAGGGAAATTTATAACTTATACAGGTAGCATACATCTTTGTTTCATGAAATATTGTTTTCATATATTAAATAATGTAGCTCTTAGTTCAATGAAGAGGGTATACATTCATTTTCACCCACATGGTTCATTATTTCATATATGCAGACAGACACTCGGAGGCAAAAAAACCCGAGTTTTCAATTAATGTTCAGCTGCCTTCCAGAAAATATTATCAAGCATGGGCTTATTTTGCTGGATGAACACTGATTGATCTTGTCAGGGGAAAATCAAGCACATTTAGCCACTTGCAAGGAAAAACACTCTGACCAATATCTTCCTCAAGTTCTTTCTGCTGCTGAATCGGGCTGTCAGAATCAATGTTGCTCTGCAGCTTTCTAAGTAATTTCCATTTAGTGGCGAAAGCTGTTTTCTTCAATTTTGTGGCATTTTCTCTCTCTTTCCGCTTGCCTCCTATCCATCTAATAACACTCAGATGTCATGGGCACACTTACATTTGCCACACCCCAATGATTCCTAGCCACCTGCTTGACATGCCCATAGCATGAATGCTGATGATGCATTATATGTCCGGCAGTTTCTGTGCCGCACTGTGACAGTCCTCTACAAAGCATTGCCCACGGACATTCTTCACCGTGTAGGAGCTTTCCTGGGTGTCAGTAATTCATTTTGATGGTGCACAGATGATAACCCATCAGAAGGCAATAATATTTCCTGTTTAGCCACAATCTGACCTTGATCTCCTCTGTAGACTTCTTGGTCTAGGTTCTGTAGACTTTCTTGAAAGTGCAGTCAGATTATGATACACACCTGTTAATGTAAAGGTATATATGGCAAGTGCCAAAGGAATATTGGACTAGTTCCATGTTCCCCAAGGCTTTCCTGGTCTTCCCCCTCCCAATATGATAGTAGGGCTAGGACTGTGAGTGTGCCTCAATTTCCCACATATATACAGAGACCATGTTAAATATAATTGTCTAATTTTCACTGAAATGGAGAATGCCTGTATGTGTATTGCTAAGGGTTTAACATTGGAAAATTCAATTGGGGTATGCTAGAACAAAGAAGAGCACTCTGAGCACCTAGATGGGTTGATAATTAACTGTTAATCTCTGCCCTGCTCTTTCATGTGGTGTTTAACTTTCTATCATATGAGGGGTATTCCATTTCAAATCGCCCCTTTTTAAGGGAGATGCCTTTGGTCTTGTGTTCCCTGCCACAGCAGGAGAAGGATGTGCAAATGAGTCTTTCCTGGAGAGAAAACAGGCTAATGGAGGCTGCAGGGATAGAAAGACCTCTGGTTTTAGGTCTGTTTGGAGTTATTTCAATATCACTAGGAAGATGACAAGTATATTTCTTATGGAACTATTTGGATATATCATTCTTTGGTTTTGTACGTGTTGCAAAGAAAGTTCTGGTTAGTAAAGCTTGGAATCCTATTTATGGGTCTGGTCAATTTTTATTCCAAGAGGAGTCAGTTTTTATGCATCCTATTGTTTCAAGCTGTGCAATATTAATATTTGCAATATACTATAGTTGGATTCAGTGGCAAAACGGGTGTGATTCAGCCGAGATTCCCACTCACAGAAGAGGGGGAATTTCTGCTGATTCTATTTTCTTTCTTGAGTAGATCTTTGTATCCAATCGTCTATCCAAACTTATATCTGGGAATTATAGGTCAGTTCCCTTAACAACCTATAGTTCCCAGGATCCTTTGGAGGAAGGTATGACTGTTAAAGTCAGATAAGAGTGCTCTAAATGCATGGTGTGGATGTGACCTATGATGGAATATCTGTCTGCTTTTGTAATTAAAATTGCCCACTTACAAATGTTTTTGCCCCATGGAGTTGGGCTAAGATAGCAGCACTTTCTACCTCCTGGCAAACCAAATTGAAACCTTGGCCCATGTAACCCATATTGTCAACACTGATCTGCAGTGTTTCTCTAGGACAGGCATCCCCAAACTGTGGCCCTCCAGATGTTTTGGCCTACAACTCCCATGATCCCTAGCTAACAGGACCAGTGGTCGGGGAAGATGGGAATTGTAGTCCAAAACATCTGGAGGGCCGAAGTTTGAGGGTGCCTGCTCTAGGATTTCAAACTGGGTCCTTTCCCACTCCTGCCTGGAGATGCCTGGGATTGAATATGAAACTTTTTGCTTGCCCGAGGCTACAACCAAAAAAGTCTGCACACCAAAAGCATAGGAAAGGCAGGACAATGGTGAAGAAGAGGTCAGGAAAAGTGAAAGAAGAGTTTCACGAAGCACTTATGTCTTCATAACTGCATTTGAGTGGGATCATGTTGAATCCCCACTGCATTATCAATCTAGCAATGTTTTGCTTTACTAAATTCTTTAGAAAAGTTTGTTGGGGCTGTTGGGAAGGCTGATTTATTATTTGAAAGTTATACCAATTTTCTGAATCTCTAAACAACAGCCAAGCCATTTCCAAAATATTTCTTGCCACAATATAGAAATGTCAAACTTTTCAGCTGAAATGAAGTGAAAATTGTTTCAAACCATTATTTCAATATATGTAGTTACTGCATTGAGATGTCACAATGAAATGCCACATAATGTCAAAATAGATGCAAAGTTGTCACAATAATATCCTGGATAGAAAAGTGAAAGTCAAATTCTTTCTTTCTTCCCTTCTTCCTTGGGCTGAGCAAATTCCAAGTGTTCCTCCATCTTGCATGATGTTACACTTACGTAAAGCTCAGCTGGTTGGCTTTTTTTAATGGTCAAATCCTAACGACATTTATCTACAAGTAACTGCCACTGATTTCCATGGGATTTCCTTTCAAGTATGGGGAGGCAGACTTAAATAGGCCAGAGGACTTCCACAGAGCAAGACCTAGCGTTTCATATGTCATACATCAGTATTGGAAACAAAATTTTAAAAAAATTCCTTCCAGTAGCACCTTAGAGACCAACTAAGTTTGCCATTGGTATGAGCTTTTGTGTGCATGCACACTTCTTCGGATACGAGAGCTCATACCAATGACAAACTTAGTTGGTCTCTAAGGTGCTACTGGAAGGAATTTCTTTATTTTGTTTCGACTACGGCAGACCAACACGGCTACCTACCTGTAACTATCAATATCGGAGACAGCCTTTCAGTTACTCTTAAGACTGTTTGTTTGTTTGTTTGTTTAAACATTTTCTATCCCATCTGTCTCACAGCAGCACACTTTTAAGAAAAAGACAGTCTTTAACTCTTTTGCATTGTGCTCATAACACTAAATATAGGATTGCCACACTAACAACCCAAAGACACAGCTGGTGAGGTGTGGGAATCAGACTAGTCATAGGCCAAAATCACACCATACCTTTAAAGTATTGTAATAAACAGTCATGGCTTCCCCTAAATAATTTTGGGAGCTGTAGTTCATTAGGGGTGCTGAGAGATGTTAGATCCCTATTCCCCTCACAGAGCTACAAATCCCAGAGTTCCCTGTGAAGAGGGATTGGTTGTTAAACCACTCTGGGATTCAGATTATCTACACAAAGACCCCTTAATTCAGGCATGTCAAACATGCGGCCCTCCAGATGTTTTGGCCTACAACTCCCATGATCCCTAGCTAGCAGGACCAGTGGTTGGGGAAGATGGGAATTGTAGTCCAAAACATCTGGAGGGCCGCATGTTTGACATGCCTGCCTTAATTCAAACATTCTCCACTTCTGACAACAGACAACATTTATAGCACCCCTATTACTATGATCCAAAAATGAACTGGAGTTTTTGGACACTGCTTCACATTCAACATTAACAGATATGTGACTTTCAGGCCACATATATATGACATCCCACTGCAAGGAAGTCAATTGCCATATCATTTTAGATGATGGTGAATATAAATCATGCAAGATAACTATTTCTATGAAAATCTATTTAACTCTGCTGTTGTAGCTGCTACACAATTTTTCAGATTTTCACAAAATGCAGCTACCCATGACCACAAAAGCAGCACATCTTGTTCCAGTTTGACTTAGCCTTTGTTTGCAAACTCTTGTTCTGCTGAACTTTCGGCTTGCCACTGTCCATCGGTTACACTGTGATCTATAGATGTCCATAGTTAAAGATTAAGCATCGCTTGCCCATGAATGCTTGTTTACGCTTCATTGAAGACTGGTAATAATCTACCAGTTCAATACAGGCTACAAGTGTGAGGAAGCACGTAGCTGCATTGGCTTTAGTTACTTGACGGGATGTTTGGAAGAAAATGCCTACATCCTCCTAGATGTTTATTTTAAGAAGTTTCAATGAGCCCAAACACGCACACGCAACACAACACCCTTGCTATTGATTTCTGATCAGATTAGTTTAGCCTTGATATTTTTTTTTCCCCCAGGAGTTAACTGTAAAACATAGTTAACTGATTGCAAGCTCCATCATTTAAAGCAGCTGGCACCAGTGTGATGGCTGGTGTTGCCAGTTTAATTGGTTCACTCCCAGAGAAAGTTTGGTGAGTCGAAGGGTGCAGTAGTAAGTATCCTTTTAAAATAAATAAAGGAGTTAAGTCCCATTGAAATCAATGGAGTATGCAGCCAACATTCTAAACAGCTATGTTAAAAAAATATCATATACAACAGAGCCTTCCTGGATCAAACCTCTCTGAAAGGCACAGATGGTTTTAGATTTGAAATATATTTAGGTTTGTGTGTATTAAAAAACAAAACAACATCAACCAAAACTTCACCCCAGCAAGGAGGGTGGGCTATTCTTTGGGGGAAGAGCTGTAGTGGCGGAGTATCTACTTTGTATGCAGATACTCCTAGATTCGGTCCCCAGCATCTTCAGTAGGGCTGGAAGTGGCCCCTTCTTGAAGCACTGGAGAGCCACTGCCAGTCAGTGTAGACCAGGCATCCCCAAACTTCGGCCCTCCAGATGTTTTGGACTACAATTCCCATCTTCCCCGACCACTGGTTCTGTTAGCTAGGGATCATGGGAGTTGTAGGCCAAAACATCTGGAGGGCCACAGTTTGGAAATGCCTGGTGTAGACCATTGTTTCCCAAACTTGGGTCTCCAGCTGTTTTTGGACTACAACTCCCATCATGCCTAGCTAGCAAGATCTGTGGTCAAGGATGATGGGAACTGCAGTCCAAAAACAGCTGGAGACTCAAGTTTGGGAAACACTGGTGCGGACAATACTGAGCTAGGTATGACTCTGTATAGGGCAGCTTCATATGCCCCCATTATGTGAGGGAACAAACTATGCTAGTCTCCTTCTCTCCCTGACAGGCAACAAGAGGGCTATAGAATGTGAAATTTCTGAATGGATACCTTTGCCCTTACTTCCAAGTATTTATATTTAGGCTCAGGCTGGCAGTTCCTTTGAAATTAATGAGATTTCAGTACAAAAATGAACACAAGCTACACAGACCTGCAGAGGATTTAGGTGTGTTCTAGTTTTCATTGGATTGTACCCAGTGTGCTTTGAATATAGCACTTTACTGGAGTGTTCAAAAACATGTTTTTGTGGAACACTAAACTCCGCATGACCTCCGTTGTAGGCATGTATCCATAACAATGATTTTTTAAAGACCCACAAAGCTTGTACAGCTGTTTCTCTTCAACCTTTCCAGTTAGTAATCCTTCCCCACCCATAATCCGGAGAACTTTAAGTGTCGTTTAACAAACCACAAGCATACCATTAGAGATTTAAAATACACTTAAACCTGTTTGAAATAATACCCCTTTCAGTTTAGGATGAAATGCAATAAGCATATGCCGAATCCTGTGAACTCCCAATAGATGGTGCTGTTAGGGATGCAGCGAACATGTCATCCATCTACGCAAATTTAGCTTCAGGCAATATGTGCAGGGATTTACCTCTGTCTGTGCATCAGAACAGAACGTCTTTCACAAGAAGTTTTTCTTTCCAGAGTCCTACAGCTACAGTTCAAAGGGTTTCACAGGGGTTGTCTATCATTGAGGAGGAAGCTGTGCTCAAAGTAGGTAATGTCACAGTTGTAAACAAGCAGACTGCTTTGATATGGGGCTGAGGCCATTTTCTATTTAAGGTGCAATCCTATACAGCAGGGTTAGCCTACCTGGTGCCCTCCAGATGTTTTGGACAGCAATCACGATCCACCCCAACCATGTTGACTGGGGCTGATGGGAATCACAATCCAAAACATCTGGAAGGCACCATGTTGGGGGGAGGGGGCTGTTATGCATGCTTATTTGAAAGCAAGCCCTATTGAATCCACCAAGATTTACTTCTGAGCAGATATACATAGGATCGTGTTGTTATGAAACTTCAGTATCCAGACCTAACATTAACTGTTTGACTGTCTGATTGAATTTCCCTCCACCCTCATGTCAGTGCAAAATAGTTTCCAGAACAATTTACAAATCAAAATAAAAACGTTTATTTTATTGGTTTTTTTTTAAAAAAAATAATAATAAACAAAACAGCTGTTAAACAATTTCACCAAAAGATTAATCGTATTATAAATTAAATCAAATGTTTTGGAAGGAAACAAGGGCATCAGAGTCGGGGAGAGCATTCAATAGGGGTGGGGAAGCAGTGGCCTTCCAGATGTTGTCAGATTCCAACTCTGATCAGCCCCAGCCAGGATGGCCAATGGTCAGGGATGATGGGAGTTGCAGTGCAGCAGCATCTGGAGGGGGAATATGCTGAACATGCCAGAGATTGAATTTGAGACCTTCTGTGTGGAGAGGAGATGCTCTACCACTCAGCTGTGTCCTCTCTGTAAAAATAGGCACAGTTACATGGAAAGCTGTCTTCAGCCAGCCCACTGGTCTATCTTGCTCAGCGTCATCTACACAGACTGATAGTGACTTCTGCAGGATTCCAGGTGAGGTTCTCTCCTGGAGATGCAGGAAGTTGCACTTGGGGTGGGGGGGAAGCAGGTGCTCTCTTACTGAATTTGCAGAAGAATACAGTAAAGAAAGTGTTGCTAGCCCATTTGTACAGCTCCGTGAACACAGATGACATGGACAACACACCACATCATCTTATACTGGTCCCTTCCCATTTCCAGCCCTTTTGTATTGTAGGCAGCAGAAGCGCTATATGGAATCTGTATGGGAAATGGACCTCTAAATGTTGAAACTGCTCAATGTTCAGGCGTTCTCTTTTTCCAGTTTTACATATTTGTGCTAGACAGAGTGTTGGGGGAGTTTTCTTCTGGTCATGCTCTAAATGGCCGAATGTTAGACACTTGGACAGCAAATTATGTTTGGAAGAACTGCAGCCAGTCTTATGGCTTGCTTGATTACGAGTATAACTGGATGGAGATGTTCGAATGACGTGCTTCTGTTTTCTTTGCATTTGAAGCCATCTGCCTTATATTTGCCAGAAATATACCATGTTTCCCAATATGTGCAAAACCGTGACCTTGTTTTCCATGCTCTGTTTTAAATTGTTTCAATATAATTTTGAAGTGCTGACTACTTTTATGGTGTATGAGTAAGCTTTTGAAACGCAATCAACCCTTGGCTTAAGAGCTCTTTCAGCCAAATGTCAGCATCCCACTTGACTCTGAACAAGATTGTCCTATTCCTAGTGAAGCTTAAAATGTGCTAAACGCCATATTAACAATGCACCCCAATAAATATAAGCAAGCTTCTCTGAGCTTTTTTATTATTTATTTATTTATTTCTATTCCTTTGCACTCACCTTATAAGATTAAGCTAACCTATAATAATCTGAAATGGTTTGGCTTCATAAATCTACTGTGCATAACAGTGAAAGAGAGGATGCTGGTACGATGCTGACGTCAAACTCCTTGGGAAGACTCATTTTGATTTTAATGGCTCTGAACTGCACTTTAAAGACAAATCTCTCATGATTGGACCATAGAAATAAGGGGAAATAATGCCATGTTTGTTGCTAAGAGCAGAGGAAGAAACTGTGAGCTTTGGAACAAATGTGGCACATTTAAAGTCTCCTGGAAGAATTATTTAGGACCACTCATGCATGTACACCATTTTTTCATGACTTGTGAACTGAAAAATATTTTAATTTATACATTTCAACTTAAAGATAATGTAACTGGCACATTGCCCACCCGGAGAACGCTACTTGCAGCCTCTGCAGTTTGCCTGGTTGATGGGGCTAAACACACACACACACACACACACAGTCTGCCAATCATTGTATAAATTATACCAGCCATCACAGCAGCCAGAGAATTCATGGCCACATGGATGTGCCATGCCAGTTGTCTCAAATGGTGCCCCTGTGTGATTGTCACCAGCCATTTGTATGCTAGTTACCGCTGCCTCAACGAGCCCATAAGTGAGGAAAAAGGAGAAACTAATTTTACATTTTCCTTCAGTCATCATGGGTAATAAGGATCTCCCTAAGATTCTTGTTCATTCCCTCCTTCCCTCTACTTGGTCAAATATTTCATGTTCAAACTTTTCTGCCCATATGCTTTTACATTTCAATCTGCTTACGCAGTGAGTGTGCCAATACAAACTGTGCACTTCGGTTTAGATTGCCGCAGAGCTTCTCAAAGCTCATTCTTATCAGAGAGATTTTGTCAATTCAGAATGATGCTCTCTGGCTTTCCCAATAGAGCAATTGTTCTATCTTCTTTTCTAGGTGAGGGCAAGAGAGAGAGCATAAAAGGTGGTGGGGAGAGCTGAGTACAGGATAGGACTCCCCTTTGCTTGAAATAACACATGCTGCTGATCCTGGGGCTTGTAGACTGAAAATCCAACTAAGGAGAGGTCTTGTGGTCCCTTTCCCATGTTGTAGTTAGCCCTTGCCATCTCCTCTTACCCTCTCCCTCTGCTTTAGGTTCAGCCTTTTTTGCTGACAGACAGGACAGAAATACTAAGAATGTTCAAGTGGATTGGGGGGTGGGTGTAGAGGAGACCTTGTATACCAGTACCCTTTGCCCCTGTCAGATGCTTTCTCCAACACTGTTGGAATGGTGCCATAATGTCATATCAATGATTATTATTATTATGCATTCTTATTACATCATCAGGAACGTTTATTGTAAGTGAGCCAAGTCCCTGGCCAATAACTATTCATGAGATTTGCATAATAAAAGGCTGGAGCTCCCAGCTACATAAATTGCAGTGCTTCCATAGATTTCAGATGGATCCATATTTTCTATCATCTTTGCTAGACCGCACATAAAGCAAGGTGGGGAGGTGCTGACTTTCAGAAAATGTAGCAATGAATTGCAAAATACAATTGTTTGGACGATGTATGCCCCGGAGGGGCTGCGGTTTGTTGTATTATAAATAAGGCACTTCACATTATCCCTCCTGTGTTTCTGTAGCACAGCAGAGCTAATAATGTGTAACTGATGGAATTTCAAATAAAGCATTATTAAAATATTTGTTCAATGACCTTTTTGCCCTTTACTTGTTGACGTCTTGTGAGTGCTAGGATTTGGGTGCAGTTTCCATCCATCTTGTATGCTTCCTTCTGTTCTTCTCTGCTCTGCTCAGTAAGGTCCTCTTAATTGGTTCATTGTTTGTAGATGCCGGGCAACTTGACTAAGTTAAATCAATGAAAAAATGTTTCGGATCAGGCTTGAAGGTTTTTATCCTAATTCAAGACAGCAGGAGAAGGGCATGGCCATGTTTGCTTGGCAACTATAACTTCCACAGCCATCCCATCTGTTTCTTTTCAAGAAAGAAAACAAACAAGCAAACCCGTATTTGAATTCCGATGCTCATCTCTAACAGGAAGCAGATGCAATCCTTTGTATAGGTGTAGATGCTTTGATCCCATTGCACCTACGGAGCTATAAGTATCTGGATATAATCAGGGGTGGCTTTAGGGGTATGCAAGCGGTACACAAGTACTGTACTGGTAAATGAGTCAAAGGGGGAGCCTTCTCAAAGCCCAGTAAGCCAGGGTCCTAGAGTCCTCCCTACTTCTTCCCAAAGGCTAGTTAGTGCTTTCCCAGCTTTGGGAAGGAGGTGGGAGGGCTCTAGGAACATGCCAAAGCCTCGTGCCTCCTTCCCAAAGCCTTGTTCCTCCCTTACTCAGTTTTGGGAAGGCAGCACGAGGGCTGGGGTCCTGCTCAAATTTAGGGTTCCCAGACTCAATAGAGGACAGGACTTCTGTGCCTTTAATTGCCCTGCTCTCTTTTGAGTCTGGAAACCTTAAAGAGAAAACAGCAGACCCTTTGCTTGGAAATTAAACAAAGGGTCTGCTGGTTTCTCTTTAAGGTTTCCAGACTCAAAGGAGAGCAGGGCAATTAAAGTCACAGAAGTCCTGTTCTCTATTGAGTCTGGCAACCCTACTCAAATTTTGGTCTTGCACAGGGTACAAAATTACCAAGGTCCACTACTGATATAATTAAACCATCATGCTCTAGAAGTGCTTGAAAATAATGTACAGTGGAACCTCGCAAGACGAATGCCCTGCAAGACGAATTTTTCGCAAGATGAATGCGTCTTGCGATCTGATGGTGACTTGCAAGACGAATTCGTTTTGTGAAAAATTCATCTTGCAAATCGCGGTTTCCCATAGGAATGCATTGAAATTTTATTAATGCGTTCCTATGGGCAAAAAAAGACATTTCAATGTATTCCTATGGGAAACCGCGATTCGCAAGACAATTTTTTCGCAAAACGAATTGACTCGCGGAACGAATTAAATTCGTCTTGCGAGGCACCACTGTATGTGATGCAGTGTTAGAAGGAGAAGCAAAATACTGTTTACATGGCACCCCAATTGCCACAGCTGTCCAAGACTCCAGGGATACCCAGGGCTTGTTTTTCCTTTTGGGAATAAGGCACTGCAGAGACTGGTGTCTTTAAGATATATGGTTTTCTTTACACATATACAACCAGCACAACCACAGGCACGTTTGCTTGGAAAGAAGTCCTAATGTCTTCAGTTGTGCTTGCCCCCACAGTACAAGGATCACAGAGAGGAACGTGGTGAGCTGCCTTCAATAGAGTCAGGCTCTTGGTCCATCTAGCTCAGTATATGCACTGACACTAGCAGCAGCTCATCAGAGTTTCAGATAAAAGCAGCCAGGGATTGAGCCTAAAAACTTGCATGCAAAGCATATGGCCAACTTGTCCTATCCCACCCAGTCTAGTTGGATAACACCATTTTTAATTTTTTTAAAAAAAACAAACAAAGGAAAGAAGAGGAGGGGTCCTGTCCTCATGTACAGTAAATATAAAGGGTTGTATCCAAACCATATGTGAAAGGAAGGCTGCTTGTGCAACAGGATTTGCCCTTATTACAGTAAGTGAAATATCAATTCCACTTCTTGCTTCATTCCTAATGTTGAGAATCGCCCTGCATTGCCACCTCTACTTCCACTGTATCTTTAATTTTATGAGGCCTATTTCTTAAATGACACACAAGTGGGAGGGTACGGGGCTGTTAACTAGCAAGCAGGTGTTAAATCTCCCCGGCATCTGAGCTCCTTCTGCAGCTTCCCTTGATATGAGGGTTGCCGCACAAGGAAATGGGAGATGAAATTAATTTGCTCTAGAATTCTCCTTAAAATTGTCCTGTGAGGATTTTTATGCCAGACATTTGCAAGATATTCTCTGAATCCTTGAATAAGGTATTTTGCATCTGTATTTAACAACCAATGAAATTTGGTTTCGGTTCTTGATATCTGACAGTTTATATCTGGCAGCATATAATTAGGGCCGGCTCTAAGGGTAGGCTGGGTGGCGTGGGGTGCCAGGGTGCCGGGTCGCCAGGGGGGGCGCTGTGCGGCGAAGCCGCGTGGAAACCACACTGCGCACTGCGCCCGCCCACCAGCCGCGGGAAGAAACGGGGCGGGGCGGGGGCGCCGGAGCGATCTGCACACCACAGCGCCAGGGCGCCCGACCTGCTTAAGACGGCCCTGCATATAATACTTGATAAATGATGGTGTTTACCAGTACTGATGCATAGATACTGATTTACCAGTGCTGATACACAGCAACAGATCTTCGAGGTATTCAGAGTTTTTCTCTTCAGAGAATATTGCTGTACTGACTGGATTGCCGAGGAAAGTCTGTCTGCCACAGAACCCTTGTATGTTGTAGAGAATTCTGGGAGATTATCTTGGATGTACACACTGTTCATGTAAGATACTGTTAAGCCTTCCTGTCTCCAATTTGTACTGCAAATGTGCCCCTGTGGCTACACATTGCAGATGAGTTGTGGTCTTTTAGAGAAGTTTCTCCACCACTACTGATCTTCTGGCTTATATTCCACAGAACCTATGGCTCACCAGAAGTTAATTTGAAAATCACTAGTGTAAGGATTTTGGCAGTAATATGTGGTTGCTGACATGTAATTATCTTAGTTGTATGTGATTGGTTGTATCCTTTTTGGCAGTAAATATGAGATCTCATATTTAAAGCCTGAGAAAATCAAGAAAACCACCATCTAAACTTTGTGAATTTCAAATGTTGGGGTAACATGTCCACATTAAAGTGCAAGTTCAAATTTGAGACTTTCCATCTGAATACTAAATTTACTTTCAGCTCTATAAGAACCCAAGGGATGTAAGGCAGTATAACTGTTTCATGCAATATAACAATCCGTCCCCACCCCTAATGAAATCAGTAGGCTACACAGATGTAAATCCACAAATCAATTAGCAGTCCAGTGAATGTAAAGCATTTACATGAGATAACTGAAACCTTAACAAATTGGATTTTTATGTGTGTTTATATACTAAATAATTAAATGAGGGGGAAATCCAATAAAGGACCTCTGAGACAAGTAAATATGGGAGTTAGCTGACAGTAGGACAGTTTGGAGTCGTATCATGGCTTAATGTGTAGGCATCCCTTTTGCACTTCTGTTCATATGAACCAGCAAGTATTCAATCAATTAAAGCTTCCTGTTTCATCCAAATGAGAAACTAAAATTAACATAACTTTGAAGCAAGCCAGAATCTTAAACAAGAATTCAAAGTTGTTTTAATCTACGGGTTCTTTTAAAAAATGGGTGGTTTGGATGAAATGGGAAACCTTAATTAACTGAAGACTTCCTGTTTTGTTTGCTAGCTCACATGAAGGGAGGACTGAGCATGCTGCACACACAGGTAGTAGGCAAGTTTATTTGTTGGGTTAACATGTCATGATATAATTGTTCAGGTTCAGTAAACGGTAATATAGGGAGAATGGTAACAAAATTTAATTTTAACAGAATTTACATGAAAAGTGTCGTTGATCCCTCGTGAACCAGACAACATCTTTTCCAGAAAAAAACTATAATGCATCTGATTTGAAAATCAATCTCTGTGTATAAAAGGCCTGCCAGGTATGGTGTTTTTTAAAAAAAAGACACCACTGCAATTTAAATATGTGCAAAAGCAATTTCATTAATGCCACTGTTTAGCATGGATATAGCATAATTGTATTTCAAATCACATACTGACATTTATTCAAACAATAATACTGGGGTGATAAATAAAATGGAAAGTTCTCTAAAAATTTGGTTACCTGGAGCAGGATTTATGGGAAAAGATAAGTTTGAACTATCATGGCTGCAAAGATAAGCTCATTATTATTTATGAAAGACAAATAATAATAATTATGAAATTCTCCTTCATGAATTCTTTTCTTTCTGCATTGATAAATGAAGGTTTCTACCATAATAAGAACTCATTATTATAACAAGGAAAGAAAAACATATTTGGTCTAGCTGTTCTGATTCATTTTCCTGAAATGAATTGTGTAGAAATATCTACCACACTGTTCACAGCATGACGCATAACTATAATAGTATCATTTGTCTTGGAGTTATGGCTTTGCAGTATTTGACTCATAAACAATGAGACCATCATTGAGAAAACAATGTCTACAGGCCCTGAAATATCCCCTCTCAGCTTTGTCTTAAGGACATTTTCTCACTTTTGTGAGAGGTCCACTTGTTGGTTTATATGCTGTGATGTGACTGAGTGTACAGTCTTCTTCTTCTTCTGGCAAGCAGGTAGGCAGGTAGGCAATTGAGGGTATTCTCTCTTCAGCCATCCCCACCACCTATTAAAGCTTTGGTTTAGCCTGATGTATGGCTGTACTTCATGTTACACTCAACTATGTAGCCTTCTGCAAACAGCTTCCATGGCAAGGTCTACTGATGGAGCGGAAGAATGTGGAAATGGAATTCTGAGGTAGTTGAGCAGAGTATACCATTTTAGACGGCAAGTGGGGGTGCCATTTTTGGTGCTCAACCATAGTCGAAAGCAAAACTTGTGAGTTAGCAACAGCAACAGCTTAAAAAGTATCAACACACACACACACAAATTGATAGGCACAATGATTATAGATTATCTATGTTCGGCTTTCAATTATTGGGAAGTTAAAAAAAAATGTAGGGAAGCATCCCATGTAGGATCCTCTACCTCCACTGTTGTGATATAGCCCATTCTACCACCTCAAGACTCTACCACCCCATTCTCACCTAGTTCTGCTACTTGTGAAACCCGGTGCCATTGTTATGGGTTATCAGCCTGCTATGATGTGTCAAGAGAGATTCCAGTCTATGTGCTTGGCAGTAGCTAGCAGTGGATTTCACATAGAAAATATATCTATATGATAACAGCTGTCATAATGGACACTTGCTGATACTGTCCAGTTAAACAGTGCTGATTCCAAAGAGGTGACTGCTCTGGTTATTTGGTCAGTGTTGCGCACATCGTATTCAGATTACTGCGCAAGTGCGCATGGCGCCCCAAATGCTAGAAGCAGATATCCAGCCCAAGAAACTATGTACACAACACTCCTTTTCACGTTTGGCTCACAATCATTTAAGAGAGGTGCACACAGAGTAGCATATATACTTCAGAAAGTTGCCATTATTTTATTGCACTTTGCTTTTCCTATGAGATAACAGAAATAATGGGTAAGATCACATTTATAAAAACATATTATTTTCCCACCAAGATTCTACTTACCCTACCTCTCCTAGATACGATTATTTGAACAGTTCCGCAGCAAATGTGCCTTATTATCCTTTGCATTTTTCAATCCTCTACACCTCCACAGAGCTGTCAAAGTAGCAGTTATAGCACACATACAAAAAAGGAGGGGGGGGCATCTTGACAGCTAGTCTCCGTTCTTTGCTCATAAATGGACTTAAGACATCTTGTTTGTTACACACAACATACTTTCACTAGGATAATTCCCTAAGAAAAAGTTGAACTTTTCAAATACAGTATATGCAAGTTTTGCATTAAACGGGTCTCAAATAATTAAACTAGCGGAAGAGACGTGGCTGAATTTCTGCTAACGAAAATTTCCCCATGAATTATTTCAAAGGCCAATATTTCATACATTGTTATTGTAACTTGCATTAGCTTTAAATGTGTGAAACTCATCAGTATGCAAGTTCACAGCAAATCAGATTGCAAATTTGATCCAGGAGGGCACAGAGCACATGCTTTGAATATAGAAAGTCCAGGTTAAGTCCTTAGCACCTCCACTTCAATGAATCTCAGGTATTAGAGTCTGAAAGGTCCTTTGTCAGAGCCCATGAAGAGCTTAGATCCTATGATCTGCCATATAAGGTAGCATCATATTTTAATTAGAGGCCCCTTCATATGTTACTTGAGTGAAAGGGAACCACACTGTGACCAACAGCAGAGCCACAGTGCGGGCAGAGCAAGACAGGAGTGCCTGGCGTGCTCTGGTCCATGGGGTCACAAAGAGTCGGACACGACTAAATGACTAAACAAAATTTACACACACATCTAACAGGAAAGTAACACACGTATTAATTGCTACCACCACAAGTGCCACTATTTCTATTAAAATTTATGTATAGTGCTGAAGATGTGCTTGGTGCTGCACCAAACAATAAAACTTCTGCCCGTAGATTTACTGTCTATATTAGAGAATATGTATAAGTATGAGGGAGAATATTTGTAACAAAACATCTGAGTTATGAATATCCTGCTTAATAGTTGTTTTAAGGGTTTCTCACACACCATCGTCACAGAATAAAGAGATGAGAGTATGTTTTCTTTAATTTGGCTTGTCTTCTTGATACCTTTCCACCTATGGGCTTCTGTCCATTAATTCCAGCAGTTTTAGCAGAATCCTTCCAAATGTTGCCCTCAGAAAACTGGCGCTGGCAGTCAAATCACAACTCCTATCCTTTCAGACACCCTTCACTTCATGCACATATGGCTCCTCCTCACCTCCCTTCTGTCTCTGCCATGGTTATATTCAATCAGGCCTTTGGCTCACCACCCACACGGAATCCAATTTCAAATACAAGTGTGATGAAGTAACCTTGTTCCAAACATTAATTTTTATTTCATAAGTTCTCTCGAGTTATATTCTTTGGGTGATTTAAAATTCCGGCCAGCTAACTCAGATGGTTTTATTAGTGTTGGCATTATTTCTTTTATTTCTTTATTTATTTGTTCTTTCTAGGCCCACTCTTTCAATGCCAATTACAGCCTTCAGCATTAGATGATTGGATATAATCACTAACCTCGTGATACAGTAAAAGGACTGTAATCCTTATGTTATAAAGGGTTTTTCTTTTAGTGCACAGCTGGATACAAAAGCTCATAATTGCAGTTGGCAAAATGGGGGGGGGCACACCAGATACATTAGATTTATATAGACACTTAGCACTTAAATCACAGGTAATGTCAGAGACAGTATGTTCACAAATTGTAGAAGTGTAGAATGCTCTCAGTTTCCATACTTAAACTGTTCAAACCACAATAAGACACCTTATTTTGGTCACAACCTCTTCTATTTCACCTTCATCTTTGAGCAGGTAACACTTTGTCCCATTCCAACCAAAGTGCAGAATTTGAAAAAACATTTTTGTCCCTCTTTCCGCAGTTATATTATCTTATCGCCTTCTTAAATGAGTAGCAGTTGTGTAGTCATATTTGTGTGATTATGTCTTAAAATTCTGCTAATCTTCTGTATGTTTGCGATCTGCCCCAGACACTCCTTCTGGAAACAGTGTTGATGGTGCTAACTAGCTTGACTGCCATATCTTCTCACAGTCAATGCTGGTGCTAACTAGCTTGACAGCTATATCTTCTCACAGTCAATGCTTTTTAAGTCCATAGCTGCCAAGTCTCCCATATTCCCCGGGAAACCCCCGTTTTTCCAGCTGTTTCCCGCTTGCAGCCCGGATTTTTTTAAAAAAACCCATAAATCCCCCGGATTCTTACCGGCCCAGGAAGGCTCCTTCTGCGCATGTTTGGAGTTTCTGGACATGTGCAGAAGCGGTTTCTGGCGCTGTGGCCATTTTGGAAATGGGCAGAGCATGCATAGAAGCAACTTCCGGTGCCACTCTGCCCAGTTCCAAAATGGCTGCAGCGTGACTTCCAGTGCCGCGCTGCTGCCGATCCCAGATTTTTCAATCTGGGAGTTGGCACCTATGTTTAAGTCACAGCAACATAAGTAGCTCATGTCCCTCACAGACTGTTCAACACAGTGCATTCAAAATCTACCTCATGTCATCTGAATGTGTTGTCCCCTTTGTCTTTCCAAATTGATCAAGAATGTGTGCTTCCAAAAAGTAGCCATCACATCAGTCACTCGCATTTTCTTCCCCGTGGATATTTATAAGAAAACGAAACAATCTGCCACAAAAGTGCAATATCCTGGCTTATTATAGGTTGAAACTGAAGGGTTGGGATGAGGTACTTCATAAACCAAGAGGAGGTGAGAAATCAGGGTGATAAATGAAGAAGTGGAGGTTGACGAAAACAGAGTGGAGAGGGTATGTTTTGAAAATTGTGTGTAGCATTCTGGAAATTGTCACTAGCCTCTTCTTGTTTCTATGGAATGTTGGCTCTTCGACAAAAACACTCCCCACCCCACCAAAAACAGAAAATGGCATGCAATTTAAGCAACAATGTACAAGTTAATTTTGTTGCATGTAGTAAAAGAATGTTTGTGTGGGCTTTTTATTATTATGATGCAATAAGAAATCAACACTTGTTCATTGGCTGCAGCTGTTCAACTGGGACACCATTGCTGAATAATAATAATGCTATATCAATTTGCTTAAACTATGTTTTTTTGTTCCTTTTCAGTATTCAGAAATAATCAATTTGTGCATCCAATTTTGGATTTTTGTTTGCTAGGAAGCAGCAGAGATCTTCGTCTGTGCCCAAGGGAGTCTATGGTAAAGTATTGTTTTCTGTTTATATGCCAAAATAACACTAATTCCTAAGGCTATTGCTATAGCTAATGTACTGTTAAGATTATAGATGTATGCTTGAAAGGTCTATCTAGGTATGTCATTTGTCACTTTTTAACCTTTTCAAAAGAATAAGGAATAGAGCCTGTAATATATTCTATTTATGTCTCATTTAGTACATACCAGATATGTATCAAGCAACTGATTAATAGTTAGGGAATATGTATGAGCTTCTTTTTTCTGGATACTCATGAGCTGATGATACAACCTTAATGCGATATTCTGAATTTTATATAGGGCTTTCGACATCCTTCATGCTGCTGGCCACCTCAAGAATGATCCAAGGCATGAAATTTGCAATCGGAATCAAATGCAAAACGGTAAATGCAAAAACAAAACAAAAAAAGCAGTAAAATTAGGCCCTTGAATTCCACCCAGATCTGTGTAAATGTAGAGTACACAGTGAGAGCTGGACCATAAAGAAGGCTGATCGCCGAAGAATTGATGCTTTTGAATTATGGTGCTGGAGGAGACTCTTGAAAGTCCCATGGACTGCAAGAAGATCAAACCTATCCATTCTGAAGGAAATCAGCCCTGAGTGCTCACTGGAAGGACAGATCGTGAAGCTGAGGCTCCAATACTTTGGCCACCTCATGAGAAGAGAAGACTCCCTGGAAAAGACCCTGATGTTGGGAAAGATGGAGGGCACAAGGAGAAGGGGACAACAGAGGACGAGATGGTTGGACAGTGTTCCATACCTGCGAAGTTCCTGCTGGAAAAATAAGGGATCGGCAGACCGGAAGTAGCGCTGTCGCCATTTTGGAACTGGGTGGAGCATGCTCAGAAGCGACTTTCGATGCTGCTCTGCCCAGTTCCAAAATGGCCGCCATGCCGGAAGTCGCGCTGTGGCCATTTTGGAACTAGGCAGAGCAGCATCGAAAGTCGCTTCTGAACATGCTCCGCCCAGTTCCAAAATGGCTGCCGTGCCAGAAATCACTTCTGCGCATGTCCAGAGACTCCAGACATGTGCAGAAGGAGCCTCCCCCAGCCGGTAAGTAAACCAGGAAAAAACAAAAAAAAATCCATTTTTCCAGCTGGGAACGGCTGGAAAAACTGGGGTTTCCAGGGGAATACGGGAGACTTGGCAGCTTTGCAGTGTTCTTGAAGCTACGAACATGAGTTTGATCAAACTGCAAGAGGCAGTGGAAGACAGGAGTGCCTGGCGTGCTCTACTCCATGGGGTCCTGAAGAGTCAGACACGACTAAACAACTAAACAACAACAGAGTACACAGACCTCTTAAAGCAGGGGAGCCCATGTGGACTACATATCCCACACCCCTGACTACTGGCCTGCAAGTTAGCAATCCCTCCATTAACACATATTTTGCTTAACTAAAAATAGTATATGTTGCCAGTTAATTGATAAAATGATTCTTCTCTCCCCTGTCCCTACCCTTTCCACTCTGCATTTGGTTGCCAACCAAATGCTGCTTTGGTCAGCCGTGAGCCAAGGAAATCTACAAACCTGATTCGTAATGATCACTGCCTTTTATATTCCATTCCCCCTGCACTCTCCCCACCTCTAGTTCCCCCTCTCTATTCCTCGGTCTGCCTGCAGTCTTCATTAACCTCCACACTTATGATCCCAAGAAAGGTTGCACATTATCTTTCGAAGGCTTTAATAGTTTCGTTCTAGTTGCTGATGAAGATAAACTTCCAACTGCTATTATACTCTTAATATGCCTTTTATTTATGCATGCCAAAGTACAGGAGGTCAGGAAGCTTCTCCATAATAACTAGAAGTTTGAACTTGAGAAATAAATAAATAAACGAGACCCCTGTTGAAATCCTGCCGTTTTGAGCATCCTTTCGCAAGCATGATTAGTGATACACAGCCTCCTTCCGTGGCGAACACACAATGTGAATTTGCCACATGTATGCATAGGAGCAGTTCTGCCATCGGGAGTCCCTGTGACACACAGTGCGTTACACAAGACAAAGCTCCTTGTCCATCTCTTAAGTGTCGCTGCCTCTCTGTACATTTTTATACAATTAACCCTGGCCTACTCATTCTCTTTCAATAAAGCTGCAGTACAGAGACACCTGCTGGGAAACGAATGAACAGAAACGAACACTAATGCGTATCTTTTAAACAACAAAGGATTAGCCTGTAAGAATGTCCTTTTTTAAAAGGAAAAGGAAAAGCATTGGCTCAGACACAGTTGTGTTGTCTTTGCAGTCACTCGGAGTTGGATCAAAAGGGCATTCTGGTTTTGGTACTAAGATCTAGAGGTGCTGTACAGCACCGTATTCTGTATATGCAACCATGAAGAGAGGCAGTGACATAGAAGAGCAAACTGAGAGATGGATAGGAAAGTGCCCCCCCCATATCTCCTTCTCATAGGGTGCCATGGTTGCAGTGCACAGTTTACATTAGCATGTGCATAGCCACATGTATACATAGAGGACAAAGAATCTGTTTCCCCAACAGTGGGAAGGCTGTGGGAAGGAGACACAGTGTCTCCCAGTAGCAAAGTTTACACGTGGAGATTAAATCCATTTCCTGCTCTTTTGTGGTCCAAACTTTGCGATTCAAAAATGGTTCATACCACGGGGAATTTAAACAGCGGCACGGCGGGGAGACCGTCCTCTCTCAGCCTTCACCAGATATGGTTGAATACGATTACAGAGGACATCAAGGATTTGTTGCAGGTGTGAGGGTGTTGGCCGTGAGCGATTTGGGCTCAAGTGGTGGTTAGGCATTGGGTAAGCCTTTGTTTGGATGGAGGGGAGGTTGTAGCCTCTGCCTGCCCCTCCTCATTAAGGGTATCCTGTTAAAGGGATCTGGGGTGTGTGAATTCTGTTTGATGCCTAGATGTGGGGTAGGGCCATACCACTACCCCAACGGGGACCCCTCGGGGTGTCCTTATTTGATATTTACAGGTAGGTAGCTGTGTTGGTCTGACGTAGTTGAAACAACAGAAAAAAATCCTTCCAGTGGCACTTTAGAGATCAACTAAGTTTGTCATTGGTATGAGCTTTCGTGTGCATGCACACGAAAGCTCATACCAATGCACACGAAAGCTCATACTATGCACACGAAAGCTCATACCAATGACAAACTTAGTTGGTCTCTAAGGTGCCACTGGAAGGATTTTCATTTTTATTTTTTGTTTCTTATTTGATAGTGATTTTGTAGAGCCTTTGGCTCAGCTCTGAGGTTTCCCTGCTGGAATATGCAAAGTTCTTGGCCAACTCCTTGCAGTAGTGTCCTTTCCCATTTGACCACAGTGTGGGGAAGAGTGAATGATTATCAAAGAAAATAAAGCAGTTCATTACTCAAAGAAAATCTATGTCATCTTGGAGCAAAGATTTCTAGTGCTGCAAACACAAATTTAAAAATTGCATTGGGCAGGGGGAGATTTTTAATGTTCCAGCATGAGGAATCTAGTTCCAAGAAACTAGAGGCAGAAGGCATCCTGCTCATGTAATAAGAGTTTCATACATGTGGAATGTTCATGCCCCCTGCCGGTGCTGAATGGTCAGGGGGGTGCTCATCCCCTGGGTGGTGTGGCCCCACCCAGCACCATCAGCATGGCCAAGCACTAGCGAGGAGGGTGGCAGTTTCTGCCCCCCCCCCCAGCTACAACACTTCCTACCGAATACGGTAAGCAGACTTCTTAAGGTCACTACACGCTTTTGAAATTCCAGTCTGAGTTACATGCTGGTTGTTGGTGTAACAAGGAAACTAAAAACGATTATACCAGTTTCCCTCTTTGGGCAAGCGTGGATGAACGTTAAAGGCACAAAAGCCCCTTCAGAAGGGATTAAGTCTGCCAAATTGCAGGCACGTAAGTCCAGGAGCTGTTTGTAGTGGAAGCAAAAGGGATTCACTTTCATCCATAATCCATACTGGTGTCATATTTTTGCGGGGGGCAGCAGGCGTTTGTCTCCTGCTTTTTCTTTTATAAGATAGGTTGCCGAGTGGTGTGTGTCCCAATTCTTGTTTCTACATTTAAAAAACAACAACTTTGCACCTTCACATAGTCTTTGGGGGAGTTTAGGTTCTCCATTGTTGCTGTTACAGCATATCTCACACAACATGAGGCTTTCCCTTATGCTTCTTGCAGAGTTTTGATGAGATCAATTATGGCTAGTGTTTGTTTGTTTGTTTTTGCTTAAAGAAAAGAAACACGTTTTGTTTTGTTTTAAACTGAAATGAAGCTTTTAGCCCTTTGAAAAAAAATACTCCACTGCTGTGTTTTAGCAACACACTCACACACACACACCATTACAAAGTTCATGGACCTGCAGAAATACAGAGAAACATAGAGCTATACAGTATTCAAAGGTAGAAGAATCACAGAGCACCAAGAAGCTTTGTGGGGACTCTGATCTGATGTGGGGGATATTATAGGCATTGCACTTCAACAGAAGGAGTAGGATAAAGATACCCATTTCATTGTGTTATTTGTGCTACGTTCAGAGCCAATGTGCACCCCTAATTTATGATTAGTTTTAGACTGCAATATAAGCACACTTACCTGGGAGTAAGTCCCTTTAAATACAGTGGGACTGGCCTCTGAGTAAACCTGCACAGGATTGTGCTGCTAGCTATTATAGCACTTTAACATTTTCCTGCGAAAACATACAATTTAGCTCAGCTTAATCTGTTTGGAATTTGTAAATAGTGATGATTGGAAGGGATCACTGATGCTGCCAAACTTTTGTAAGAGACTGCACAGGATACGCTCAGCAAATAAATATCCTTGTTGCCATGAGGAATGTTTCTCTACCTAATTCAAGGATATCATTACAGCTATGCTGTTCTGTTACACAAAGTGGCTCTTTCTCTCAGCCTGGCATGGTTTCATCCTTGATGGCACTCTCTAAAGAGTCATTAGGCTCTTTGAGACACTTTGTCATGTGCTACAGTCATACCACCTGCTCAGGTCAAGACTGAAAACCAGTTCTGAGTTTGGGTAGTTAAAAAAAATAAGAGGCAGTTTCAGTTTAAAGGGAGTCGAAAAACTTGCTAGGCAGAGAGGAGACCTTCTGAGCTAAGGAGCTAAGCATCAAAACCAGTTACATATCATGTATACAGCCTCCATATTTGCTATCATATGTGAGAGGTATTTGTTCATATGTGAACAAATCGTATCTGAAGAAGTGTGCATGCACACGAAAGCTTATACCAAAATAAAAACTTAGTTGGTCTTTAAGGTGCTGCTGGAAGGAACTTTTTTATTTTGTTTGAACAAATTAAGTTACTTTGGATATGCAGAAGATATTAAAAAAATAAATTTAAGGCAGAAAGTGGGGGAAGGAAATCAAGTTTTGAAATGTCAAAATGATTGTGAAATCAGTGAAATGTATAAATCTGAAAAGTATAAATAATGTTTGTACGCTATGTGTACAATGGATGAAACAGAAATGTCATCCCTACATGGGATGTTGCATCTGCATGAAAGCCACCACATGAGAAGCAGCCCTGAGAGTTCAGCTGGGTACTCAGATTGACAAAATGGAGTTAAAAGGCTGGGTAATAATATATTAGTGCTCCCGGGGAGCAGCAGTTAACCCTGATACCCACTGTCAATTCTAATAAGACCAGTCTTTCACCTCCGGCACTACATTTCAGCTGTAACCTGAAGAGTCTCAAGTGCAACGAGGAAGGTTATTTCCATTCAGTGCACATAACAACTATTGGACAATAATTCCTCCCGATACAGAATCATTGGCAGTAACTATTCATAAGAGTTCAAACCGAGCAAATACAACAGCCCCCCCCCCCAGAATGGCCACACCATCTGTATCCATTCTAGGTGCATTTTTAAACCAGTTTGGGAGAGAGAAAAGAAATTGTGCTGTGTAGCCGTCTTCCAGACCACCAGTCTGCTGAGATAAATGATGGACTCTGGCACAGAAAATGAGGAGCATTTTAAAGAAAATAATTCTTGCCCCAGATCCATATGATTTCTCTCTCACACACACACCCCAAAAAAAGAGTGCTATTTCCACCGCTCAAGATGGCCTGTACGGATTATGGATTTAGATTCTGAAATAGAAGTTGAGAGAGTCAGAGTCCAGCTGGGAAATACATCAGTATAACCATTTATGACACAAAGAAAACTCTCCCTTAAACTATGATCTTGAGCTCAGTTGGGGTCAAAGATTCTGTATTATTTGGAAATAGGTTGCTTCAGCCACTATGATGTAGAAAATGGAAAAGTCATTTCCTGTGAGTAACCACATATTGGTTTATTATTACATCTCCCAAAGGAGAAGGCTGGAGAGAGAGAGAGAGAGAGAGAGAGAGAGAGAGAGAGAGAGAGAGAGAGAGAGAGAGAGAGAGAGAGAGAGAGAGAGAGAGAGAGAGAGAGGTTCAACTTCAGGAAGCCATGAAACCAAAATGAGGTCCAGGATGCTTTTTCTTATATTTCCTAAATCTAGTTTTCATAAATATAATGACTATTTGACTTTGAATTCACAGGACTCATAATAAAGTTCACAAAAATCTTAGACGTGTACCTATATTTCCTACACAATAAATACCATGAACACTGTTAGTTTCATCCAAAGGCAACCTAGATATTTGTTTTCCTGCTTTCTGTGCACCATTTTTAAAGCTTTTGAAAATACTTTTAAACCAAGCAGACGAGTGGTTTCAAACATTCATATTGCAGTGCACCTGTCAGCTATTTATTCAGAGTCAGAACTTCATTTTTTTTGTACTCCTCCCTTTTCATCTTTTAAATGGAAAGTGACCTTTCTATTTATACATCAAAAACAGGCTAAGTAAAAGTTACAATGGTCCTTATAAAGAAAATGTGTTATATTGCATGTGTTCAGTTTTTCAGCCTTTCACCAGATGAGATAAATGCTAGGTCACTATGCCTCACAAGCCTAGGAAGGCAATAATTCCTTCCAAGGAAGAAAATTGCATATGGGGGAAGAATAGTA
Organism: Zootoca vivipara; assembly: GCF_963506605.1. NCBI lineage: Eukaryota > Metazoa > Chordata > Lepidosauria > Squamata > Lacertidae > Zootoca > Zootoca vivipara. The sequence goes on from NC_083276.1 coordinate 36,580,585, forward strand.
GCAATGCTCCTTCTGTCCAAGAGCAAGAAATATGGTGAAGGTGTTTAATATTCTTAAAGGGAGTGAGCACTTGTTACTAGAAAATAGGACCCAATAAAAGAGATTTCAACTAAATATCAGGGAAGAACTTTCTGACAGTTAAGAGCTGTTTGACAGTGGAATCTTCTCCCTCTGGAGGTTGTGGACTCTCCTTCCTTGGAGGTTTTCAAGCAGAGGTTGGATGGCCACCTGTCATGGATGCTGATATTCCTCCATTGCAGGTGGGGGACCAGATGACCCCTGGGGTCACTTCCGACTCTTAAATTCTGTGATTTCCTTTTTCTCCATTTGCAACCGTGAACCCTGAAACAGAGTAATGGTTGTAGCTAGAACTAGACCTTCATTTATACACTAACTTTACTTAGAGTGGAATTCAACGTCACATTGAGGCAATCATTCCACCAGCACTTGTGGAATGTAAGCATTTCTGCTTGGCAGATGGAACAATCCTCCCCACTCCACTCTTCCCAACCCTCTTGAGCAGATTTTCAATGGGGGGTGAGAGGGGGGAGAGGGGGAAATCTTCCTCTAGTCTAGCACAACTTAGTTGAGTCTGGACTTTAGGCTCTATGTGGTTTAGTATGGCACTGGATTCTTTCTCTTTGTTTGAAGTAAGGAATTATTTGTTAGATATGGAAGCAAGCAAGTAATTGTAATTCTTGGGATATAGGATTTCAATAGCAAAGTAATCATGCTTTACAAATAAAATATTTCAAATATAATATAATATAATATAATAATATAATATAATAAACACTCCTGCAACATGCACCAGCATATATTATTAGAAAGGTACTGTTCTTTTATAATTATTCTACTGTTCATGCTGACACCACCTTCTTGACCATCCAGTTCTTGACATGAATAGCATAGCAAAGCAGAATTTTAGGGGCATTCTTGTATCTCACGTAGAAACAATGGGGATGTCTCCCAATCAGTTGACGAAACCACAAGGGACATCTATATTGAGTGTGGAAGTGTGTGGAAATTTTCAAAATGTATCATGGAGGATTTGAGAGAAGATTTGGGGATAGAAACTGGCTTCAGCACTATTTATGGTGAGTAGACTTGTTAGAGGACCAAGCAAATCTAGGCTTTTCAGTCACCACTTCAGGGAGGTATGAGGGCAGGAGTACCCCCATCAGTCAGGATGCAGAATTGTAAGCCAGGCACTGTGGGCAGCAGGCCTGAGACCCTCAGCCAGGGTGGGAGCCTGGGAGAGGCGAAGAGCTTGCATGTCCCCTTGGCTGCCTCACCCAATGTTTGAGGGGCTTCACCCAAACACCCTAATGAAATGCCTTTAAGTGTACACAGAAAGACAAAAATGCTAAAAGCGCAAAGTCATTTCTTATCACAGATCATACTGGCATCCTCTGAGGAGTGTTGTTAATGTTCTTTTTGCATAGAGCAAATGTATTAATTTGTACCTCTCTATCTAGAAATAAGAACTAATATAACTCCAGTACAGTACAAGAGCCAAGAAAATAGCAATAGGTCATACTTTTGGCTCAATAAAAGGTGGATGGATGAAGTGGCGGAAATGCTGGAGGAAATCAACAGCAAATCAAAAACGGGCTTTGGCTCCAAAGTATTTTGAGTACAGACTTCATTTTCTAATCACTTGAAGTGTGGTGGGCAATGCCTGCCAATATTATATGTAGTGTGGGAGAAGGGTAAGATTACCCAAACACTACGTGGTAACGTGCCAATAGTTTGTGTAGGAAAAACTGATTTGAATAGAACAACAAAGGAGCAGCGTATGATGATGGATGAGCCAAATGCACAAGGAGATATCTATGTCTGGAATTAATTATGCAACAGTGTTTAGCTGTGAGGAATTTTAGAGCAACATGTTCTCAAGGCATTGCATCACTGACCTCTATGTCCAGTCGAGGAAATATGTTGATCCTTTTAGTTATGAACTAAAAGACAATACTTGGTTTATTCTACTTTATCTTGAAATCAGGGCAGAGCTAAGTCACATGTGGATGAGCATGATTATACCCTAACCCAGGCATCCCCAAGCTTCGGCCCTCCAGATGTTTTGGACTACAATTCCCATCTTCCCCGACCACTGGTCCTGTTAGCTAGGGATCATGGGAGTTGTAGGCCAAAACATCTGGAGGGCCACAGTTTGGGGATGCCTGCCCTAACCCTACAAGGTAGCAATGGCAGATAGTCAACACTGTGCAGCTTTGTGGCTGCTAAATGTGTTGTACCCAATAGTAGCACCCAGTGGCCTTTAAGAGTTTGGACCCTGTAGGAGGCAGCACTACAAGGGCTGGAGCAACAGAACAAGGTTTGCCTAGAAGCATCAGCTTGGGAGCATCGTGCTGCATAAACTCCAGGAAGACAGGCACTTCCACTATGGAGAAGGGATCCACACCATGCCTATGAATTTTGCAAGGTACTAGTTGAGTACCATCAGCTGGTGACGGTGGGTTCCTAGGGTACGTTGACTCAATGAATTGTCATCTGCATCATGGCATGGACTGTAGAACCTGGTGATTGTGTTGTGTTGTGTTTCCTGAACTTGACACTAGACTTGATGGGGTAGACACCTCCTGCCAATTTTGCTGTCCCTTATGCAGGTGGCAAAGTTGACAGCATTTCTAGGATGATGATGACGACGACGACGATGATGATGATGATGATCATGATGGTGATTTAGAGGAGCTAAATTACACTTACCCGCAGTCACCAGGCTTTAGGCTTGCTATGATTCCATGTAGTGATTGCACACCACCACAAGGTCATTGACGGCGTGAAAGTAAATATTATCCCACGTGAAGGAGGAGATACTTCTTTTCGCATTGTTGGAGGAATGGCGACATCCCTAAATTCAACAAGGCTGAGTACAGCATGTGGCTCTTCTGCTTGATTTGTGTGTTTTACCTTGTTTTGTAAACCACCCTAAAAGCTCTGTAGAAGGTGTTAATATTTTAAAACAGGGATGTTTTTAATATCATCATGTGATTCAGATAGCTTAGCATTATGAACCCCAAATTTGTCTTTAAAAAAGAAAGTAATCCCCCCAAAAAACTTTATAATGAGAAATGAATGATAAAAATGTTTTAAAGCAATGTAGAATAGCTCTTGGGAAAGTGTTGTCAAAGACAGTTTGGAGAACTGTGATATGTGGCCCTTGACTCTAAGCCACACGGTACATGGCCAGCTGTCAGGGGTTTCAGAGTCTTGACTATACAGCAGTGAAGTGCAAGTTAAGTAGAATTTCAAAGTTATGACTTTTAAAACACCCCAGAGCACAAAAGACGATTCACAGTTCTGTGTGCTGCACCTGACTCAGATGTGGTTTGCTTTATGATTTTTCTTAAATTGGTAAACTGAAACAAGCGCTGTCACCCCTCTTTCTGTTTCACTAAAATGCTCTCCAGGGTGTCTCAGCACGAGTAAGAAATAAACTGTTTCATATCACGGTTTCTGACATCAGAGGGTGCAATGTCTGATCTGTATTACAGCAGGAACAGGCAGCCAACTTAGAAAGGCTATTGTGATGTCCGATGAAGAACAAACAGTGGTTGTCATACTTGACATGCCTGTCCCCTTTGAAATCCAGGTGATGGCTGGTGTACAGAAGAACCAGCTGTTCTTGGCAACACTTTGAGAGCCTAAAGACTCATTACCACCATCCATGCTTAGGGCTCATCCCTTCAAAACATAGCAGCCCCAGACAACATGAGAAGCACTGGACTAAGTGCAGCTACCAAGCTTGCACTGCAAAGAGGCAGTGTTTCCATGCATGCATGCCTACGAAACACAAACAGACACTCCCTAAAGCAGAGATGTGTGCATGTCTACACAGGCAGGTGGGACTCCACTAGCCTTCTCGAGTCACTCGTTCCTCTTCTTCCTCCCTCCATTTTTAGTTCCTTCCCCCATACTCCCAAACACCGACTAGCAGGTCCACTGAAAGCCCTGGTTGACACTGCCATCTTCCCCAGCTATGCCAAGTCCCCAGGTGCCTAAGCAACTGGAGGCAAAGAAACTCCAAAGACCACAAAGAAGGTTGTCTTCTTTGTGTCGTCTCACTCTGGGGCAAGGGGATCAATCTTATCTGCTTGTGGAGAGGGCTGACCAGGTGGCTTTCCTTCCCCTCTGTTGTGGGGAGGGGTGGGGGAAGAAGAGAACAGGAGCCAGGCATCTGAGTACAGATGAGTCCCGGCACCAGAGCCACTGCTGCCTGCCTTCTCCTTGCCTTGATCAGACCAAGCTGGAACAAACAGCTCTGGGGTGGAGAGGGACAGAGCTGAAGAGAACAAAGCCCTGCACTCAGGGAAGTGCAGTACCAGGCATGCTTGCCTTGCCCATTGCTAATGTTTACATTTGGGAAGTCGGTAATTTTACCATTGGGGACATGTGACACACACACACACACACAAAATTAGGCTGAGGGTGAGTGATTGGCCTAAGGTGAGCTTCATAGCCAAATGAAGATTTGAACCCTGGTCTCCCAGGCCTTAGTCCAGGCATCCCCAAACTTCGGCCCTCCAGATGTTTTGAACTACAATTTCCCTCTTCCCCGACCACTGGTCCTGTTAGCTAGGGTTCATGGGATTTGTAGGCCAAAACATCTGGAGAGCCGCAGTTTGGGGATGCCTGCCTTAGTCCAACACTCATACCACACAATGACTCTTACATATATTTCACCAGTTGTTTGCCCCAAATATACTGCTAACATGTAGGTTCCATTTATCTACCATAGTTAACAGAATCGTAGAATTGTAGAGTTGAAACAGATTCCGAGGGCCATCTAGTACAACCCCCTGCAATGCGCTGATCAACCCATTGATCAATAGCTATTGATCAACCATTGATCAGCCTGGGGAAAGCCAACATGCTGCCTTCTTGATGTGCTTGGACCACAACTCCCATCAACAAGCATAGCCAGTAATCAAGGGTTATGGGGGTTGTAGTTCAATAACATCCAGGGCTCACCACTTTGGCTACTCCTGAATGCTCCATGGATTTTTCTACTATTTCTTGCAGAAGCACACTTTTTAAATCTGTGCTGAACCTACCTGACTCAGCTCCTTTGGATGAATCTGAGTTCTACTAGTGTTGAAATGGCACTCTGTACTCTCTGTACCACTTCATCACAATGCAATGTAAATCTGGTCCTTAAAGGACATGAAATAAATTAAGATTTTTAAATAATTTAAACCACATCTGCTCAAGTAGGAGACCAGTCCTCCTGTGTACCTGAATGATTACGGGAGGTTTTATTTTTAATTATTTGTGAGCCTGTTTCACACCCAGAATTGCACATATCTTCTTACCAATGTGTAGTCTTCAAAAGCGCAAACGCTGAGGGCTGTGGCGAGCCGTTTGCAGGAAAGTACACAGATAATTGAAATTAGTATTTGCAGACACGAGAGATGTTTAGAGCTCTAATTAAAGGAGCAGACGAGCTTTGGCGCTTGTGTTGCAATAGCAAAAACAGTGGGGCATTAATTCATTGCAGAAATACATGACAATAGCCGAGAAATTGGGCCAATCAAACAGCTGTCCAAATTACTGTAAGTATGTGCTGCTACCCTTCTTTAAACACACAAGCACACGCAGAGAGCTAGCCTGTTGGTCTGCAGAGGATTCACTGAGCATGGTGAGCAGGCTTTTTTTTTTATTAAAAAAATCAAGATGGGGAGAAAACTGTGTGATGTCCCTGGGGGAAACATCCACGGACACCAATGAACAGCAGGTCAGAAGCTGGGAGAGTCAGTGGCTGAATATAAACTATTAGAAAATCTATAAAGAGATCAGTGGGATGAGAGCAAGTCACTAGAGCACTCAGAAACCATCAACTCCAGAAGCAAGCCTTGACTTGCTCCTTCCTTCCACCCCTTTTGCAATTCCTCCGACTGTGCTGTAGCGAAAACACTCATCTACTATTAACACCGCAATATTTAAATGTCAAGCCTAGCCGAGTAATACCACGAAGACCCCTCCCTCCTTCTCTTTCTCCCTTTCAAAATCTTCATTATGCTAAAATGCAATTAGAATGTGAATCTGGTATAAACACGGAGAGGAAGGAGTGGAGGGAGTTCTTTTCTCAGACAGATAATGCACACTGGGAAATACACAATCCGGTTTGAAAACACCAACTGTCCACAGGCAGCGTTAACTTAAGACAGACAGTTCTATCATTGTTCCAGCCGAACCCTTTTTTCCAGAAGATGGAAGCTGCCTGGGCAAAAGATGAAGACAATGAAAAACAAAAGTGTTTTTTTTTCCTCCACCCTTCTCTAAATGACTGTTGCCTGTGTCATTACATTTCATATTGTGCATAGAATCTAAATACATCACTTTGTTCTGCATGACAGGCAGAAGTGAGCATTCATACATTACCCAGCCACTTAATTAAGTGCCTGGGATATTTGCAGTTAGCAGAAACTAATAAGGGAATCGCATTTAAATTCCAATCACTCCTCGGGGTGGCTGTCTGCAACATAAGCAAAGCTTACTGGATAGACGTTCCACTAAATGCTCAGCTAAAAGCTTAGATCTACTGTATTTGTGAATAAAGAATAATTCTATTTGTGATTAAAAGGTGAGGCTAAAACAAACAAATCTGTTTGGGATTTTTGAGTCATGTTTTCCTCCCCCCCCCTTCTTCTTCAGCATCCTTTTAAAAATGCCACTTTGTCTGTTACATTCTCTAATAAAACAGGAGTGTGATTTAGAGCATTGCTAGCACAGAACAGGAGGTTCTATAAAAACAAACAGCCGGCCTGCCCTATCCATGGCAGACTTTCAAGATGTTTCGCAGAAATGGGATCTACATTGCACATAGCAAATCCATAACCATGGACCCCCAGAAAACGTGGAAATTAATTTCTCTGCAGATTAGGACCAATGCAAAAGCATGAAAGGGCTTTTAAAGAAATAATAATAATCTGAAATCTCTACTCCTAGATGTTCTGTAGGTCACCATTTTCTCCTACCACCAATGTATTTTCAAATATATACGTATATATATATATTTGTAGGAGGGTTGTCTGTAAAGCTCCCTGGGCAATCTGCCTCTAGCATCAGTGGGACCACATTTTTGCTCCACATGCTCCACTAGTAATGACTTCATTTCTGTATTTCGTTCCAAATATCCTCCAGGCAGAGATCAGCCACTCTGATTGCCTCTCACTAGAGGGCACCAGCTCAAAGCACCAAAGGAGCCGAAATCATAAAATCTTTTGCATTCCTGCTTTTGGAACGTAAGGCATATGCACAGCTAAAGGCTATGAGTTAGTTTTCATAGGCTATGAGTTAGTTTTCATATGAAGTGCAGAATCATGTTGGTTTTGGTATTTCGGCATTCATGAGGCAGGGATGCTGAATGCAAAAGAAAACGAAAGCAAAATGAAACCACAATATATTCATTGCTTATAGCATGGAAATGTAGCATGGCAAAAATATATTATTAGTTACCCTCTGTAATGCTGCCATCTGGCAACTGACCTACAGGAGCATCATATAACTCAGCCATGTTGTCGGCTGACCTACAGAAACATCATGTGGGATCAGCTGGGAGGACTGGAGAGGAGAAGCAGAAAGGGAAATTCTTCTGAGAAAGCTGTTCGGAGCCCAGAAGGAATTTGTCCAACCCTGGCTGCTGGCTTTAAGGCTTAAACCACTAAGTTTAAGCCATTCAGTCAAGTCAGGTGGGATATGCCAATATGGTTACCAGCTTCCCACTCTGATAGCTTTGCTGAATAGCAAAATGCAAGGCCTTCGATATGAAGCCCTGCTTTTCAGTCACCATTCCAAATAGTGAGAAATTTCTGACATACTGTTGCTAGATTTTTCAGCTATGGGTTTCTTAAGGTTGCCTTGGGTGGGACACAGTTGCAATCCTAGCCTTCTTTATTTCTTTTTGAAATATTGCCAGCCCTTCAGGACGTCTTGAAGGTGCAACTTTGGGCTGGTGCCACTCTGCCCATTGTTCAGATGCAGACTGAGGCATCACAGCCGTATTATTTATAGATCACCTTCTTCACAAATACATCTGTAGTCAAAGCAGTTCACATTGTTTTTAAAAAAACTAAATGCAGAAGTACATTAACAATGCATAGAATTATGGAATTGTAGAGTTGGAAGGGACAATAAGAAAAAGCATGTCTCTACAACATAAAAAATAATTTGCAATTAATTTGCAATCAACATTTAAGTCTGCATAACTCTCACCTTTAAGTCGTGTAAGCATCTTCAACAACTTTTCATCCAAAAGTAGTCATAAGATGATGGCAATAGTACCTAGAAAACCCCAGGCCCACCAATATTTTGTACCTCAACCCCAAAGACCAAAAAGTCCCCTCAGAGCTATTCTAGAACCAGCTCCTTTAAGGAATGGTGGGTGAGGCAGCATCCACCTCATATCCCAGCCTACATTGTTTGGACATTTCCTTAACGTTTAAATGTAAATTGTTACATAACTTAAGTAACTTACACTAAATAGTGGACAGCGAGATGAATAGCTTAGTTATTTGGCAGAAACTGAACTGCAGTGGAACAGAAACAGCGCTGGTTGTGACGAATGCAGGTTGCGGAATGGAAATCTCTGCCTTCTTACAACTCTACGATGGACCCAACCTGACCACAATGGACTATGCTTTCAAGGACTGAAGCAGAGTTGCTCTGGCACCCCTGTTCAATTTCCCATGACAAGCCTACATCCGGGCATCTCCATCCTTTCCTTGTTTTACCCTCTTTTGCCAACATTTGATTCCTCTTTCGGAGGGTGGCCAGTTCTCTTCCTAGCAAATGGACAGGCACTCTTCAAGCGAAAAGAGGCTCCAGAAGCACTTAGGCATAAGTGTGGGTAATTTTGGATATGAGCCATGGCAAGGAAACAAACAAGCAAACAAGTAACCATAACAACCACCTCATTTGTGTTGTTTGACATATGTTGCATCATTCATTTCTACAGGCGATGAAAATGTTTTAGGAACATCATCGCTAACGGTACCTTGAGCTCTTTCCTTATGATGATTTACCCAAGCTCACAGCATATGTTCAAAGTGGGGATGACGTTTCATTACTCTCTGCAAGACAGCAAGAGAGTTCAATGCACAATTAATGGTGCATAATTCCATTGTCATAGTGAGTTTTCTAAAGGACTGCAAGACAATGACACTTCTGCAGCAGACAATTTAGATTACTTTTTTTTAAAAAGGAAGAACGGTCAGACAGATATTCTAGGAAAGTTGACATTTTTGCAGCCCTTCATAGAAAAATGTCATAGTGTTTTGATGCATCATTGAATGGCTACAGGTGTTCATCTGGGATTATCTTTAGGCATGTTCCTATTAGTTTTGGGCCAAAGGGAGCAGCCCTCTTCCTCTTCCCCCCCCCCTTTCCTGGAACTCATTATGTAGTACCGTAGTGTAATTCCAAGGAGCATTATGTCCTGAGAATTCTGCCTGACATCTGCAAGCAAGGAAGTCATCGTTGGAACCAGGGCAAGGCTTTTCTTAGTAGAATAAATAAAACAGAAGACAATCCTCAGCCACCTTGTATTTACGATTCTTTAAATTTGCCTATTTGAGAAATTCACCCATTTTTATTATTCCCTGCTTCTGTATGCGATGAATAGAACCACAAAGGTGTGCGTGTGAGAGAGGTAGAGAGAGATTCAGCCTGCTTTTAATTCATTCCTTGACAAAAGCATCAGCAAGTGATGTCTTGCATGTGTCAAGGGACTATCACAGATAGGGTGCCCTACATCTCTGTACATCACCTGAAACAACCCAATGCTTTTCAATTGAGTAATTTCACAATTCAGCTGCCAGGAATCAGGTGTAAACAAATCGAGTGATGTGCATGCATATGTGAGCCAGGACTTAGCCATTGTTCAATTTACACATACACCCCATGGGAGAACCCAGGTTCCGCCTGGTGAATCCTTGCCTTCAAAGCGGATAGAGGACACATCATAGGTTGCCCTTTCCGTGTTTCTATCCCCTCACTACCCCTTCCCTGGCTCACCACTGAAACTGCAGCCTCTTAGTTTGTTCCCAATTTGCCTTTTTTCTGTCCCAGCTGTCTGTCTGTCTGTCTGTCTCCCACCCCACCCCGCAGCCATCACTCCTTTCTCTCCACTGCTGCAGCGGCTTTGCTTTCAAAATCCTTTCCCCTATATTTGGTATGGATGCCACAATCCTTTCCTCCACTCTTCTTCCCCTCAGAAAACTGTCACTGTTGGAACTCAGCTATACAGCTGCAAATGAAACGTTTAAAGTGTGTTGTAAAGTGCAGTATACAACTGTGACACTAGATGGCGATGGTGAGCTATGGTAAATTCAATATAGTTTTCAAAACTTTTTTTAAAAGCATTTTCACAGCATTTTTTAATATGTGTGTTGATTCCACCTCGGTATTTCCTCCCATGCCAAAAAACCTGCCCTTTAAGAAGCTCTGGGGGTTCCTGCTGCTGGAGCAATCCACTTCCAGCCTGGTCAAAACTGGAACACCTAGAGGACAGCAGCAAATGCTGCGATCATTGTCTATAGTACCACTATCAATTAAAATATTTGTATTTTCTGCTTTTTTGACTTGCGTGTAGAGGTCCCCAAAACACCACCACCCCCCCCCCCAAAAATCAGACTTCACAGAAATTTAGGTTTTGGTTCTTGGCATAATTTTGGCCACAACTTTATTTAAATACAGAATGTGAGGCATTGGTTACGACTATCTGACTTCCACCTGCCAGCGGAAGTCAGGGCAAGGAAAACAAATTGAGGAGAGAATGGAAATGGGGGGCCCTGAAACTCTACTCTCCTCAACTGCTCCCAGGGGCTCTTCCATAGCCCTAGCCCCTTGTAGGGGGTACGGACAAAAGCATGGCGAGCCCCTGGATTCCTTTAACGGAATTCCCTGCAGCAGCCGCATTGTAGGGTCAGGCACAGCCAACCATTTCCCCTACAACAACCATTGGAGGGTCAAGCACAGCCAATCTTCACCACTCCACCAACCAATTTATTTAACCAATGCCTAACCGCCAACCTTACAAGTTGTGACGAATTGCTACGCAGTAGGCGAAAACCAAGTGGCACCAGCCAATCAGCCAAATGGCAAAATTCCTACGAGGCCCCTGCCTCAAAGCAGGCGACCCCATGACAGGCATAGCAAGGTCAAGCGCAACCGCCTAACTAAAGGGAGGGTGGGCGGGCGATCCGAAGCTCTTAGCAAAGAAAAGCCCCCTCCCCTCTGCGGGCCCAGAATATATACCCAGTAGGCTGTCAATCAAAATTGGCAACATGGAAATCTGCCTAGCAACCTAAATTCTCCAATCCCAGTTGTGGCCATCCAAACGATCCCGCCCCAACAACAAGAGGAGGGTGTTTTGCCAGCCCCAACCGCAACACGTGCTCTCTATGAAGGAGAACACGCTTTACCAAAAAGCTGTAAGGCAACCATCTATCATCATAAGGAGATAAAGACAAATGTCTAGGAAGCATCCTGAATGAACAATGTTGCCTTCACCTGGTGCTTAATGGCAGGCAGGGAGAAGCCATCCAGGGCAAGGAATTCCACAATGCTGGTGCCACTACTAATAACGCACTATTCATGAAGCATATCCTTTTCTGTTGACTGAAGCATGCCGGTTGGTTCCTATTAGGGGAGGTCAACTTTCAGACATTCAGAACCCAATCTATGTTTGGCTTTAGAGTTCAAAGCCAGCATTGTGTGTTGGGCCCAGAAACTAAGAAGGGCTGAACGATATCAATGCAGTAGTACTACGACCTGAAACCAGTCTCCTGTCAGTGTCCCAGCCACTGCATGGATGACTTGTTCAGGAACAATGGCCATGGAAAAGTAAGATTGCTTCTTCATCAGTATTGCTGAGGAGCACGCCCTAAATTGGACTCTTGCCAATGGCCATTTCGATTAGTCTCAAGGCGCTGATCATCTAATCATTCACACGTCACCGTGCCCAACTGCGTAAAAATCCATGAAGCTGAGGTGTGTCTTATAAGGAGACCAGAGCATTCAGAACTGATGGTGTGAACTATGTAGGGCCATCTCACTCACTGTTCCAAATATCGTCCTGAGCTCCAACATAACTGCCTATCACAACAGCTATAAATTCCCCAAGAGCCACCAAAACTTCATTTTGGAGACATCAGCATTTTAAGAAGGTTGAAAAGAAGAAATCCAAACCCTCCCAGATAGTGGTCCTGACAATGGTAACACTGCTAATCTGTCATAAACAAATCCTTTATATAATGTGCAAGTGTCTCTGCGTCCAGATTCCCTGTGTCCCTGTGTCCGCGCTACTGCGCATGTGCCCCATGGACGCAGAGACTTGATGCACACACACACAGACGCTCTCCCCACCCACCCCTCTGCCTACCATTTCCCTCGCAGTCCTCAGAAGAATCACGGCATTCTCCTGGGTGCCCGCTGGCCAGCTGGGCTCAGCAGAGCGCCCCGACAAAGCGGCGGCTGTGGGAGGGGCCAGCCGGGCCCCCCACGCGCTGCCGCCCCCGAAGAGGCCGAATCGCGGCCTTCTCCTGGGCGCCCGCTGGCCAGCTGGGCTCAGCGGAGCGCCCCGACGAAGCGGCAGCTGTGGGAGGGGCCAGCTGGCCCCCCCACGCGCCGCCGTCGCCAAAAAAGGCCGAATGTTCTAGCGCCCATTTATTAAACGGGCTGAATGACACTAGTAATGTATAAAAGCCTGACAGCAATGTTTCAAGTTTGGAGCATAAGGAGTGTGTGAAAATAAGTCCAGCTTTCTAAAACCTCCTCAGAACTGTGGGATTTGAAACTGTTTTACAAATTGCTTCATTCTTGTAGTATAGGGTTGTCAAAAGCTTCAGTGCTGATAGTTCTCAAACTAAAACTAAAACAAAAAAACCATTGGCCATATGCCTAAGTTTCTCTGAGGGTTGATTTACCGAGAGGGGAAGAGTCAATAAAAACGAATGATTTGAGGAGGAACAATCCTGCTCTATACAACATGTATCATGCAGGTCTTAAATGCTCTTTCCCCTTCCCTGTGCGAAAACAAACAAACAAACAAAATCCATTATGAAGTACAGACTTTTCTGTGTTCTTGACTTGATTAGAATTGCAGCCAAAACTATCCCATCCCTCCTCCTCTGGGGATGAATCAGTACATCAAGAATTCTAACTTGGAAAGCATGGCTGCTGTGAACAATCCAGCCCTCTAAAGCCAACCCCCAGCCAGCTTTGAAGCAAATTTGGCAGAAAAGTTAAGTGGAGAGAGAGAAAGAGGTCAGGGGAAAAAAGAGGGGAATGGTGATGGGGAAATTGCTTGATAGGAGGCGTGCATAAAAATGGACTAAGGCATTGAATCCAGAGATTGCAAAGTGGCATCGCACATGTTCAGGGAAAGGGGAGATAGCACATGAGGATATTCATTTTCATCTCATGGCAAAAGAAGGAAGGAAAGAGCCTTTGTCATCCATGCTGAAAAGGGATAATATGAACTCAAGAATTCCCATCCCTAGAAAGCCAAAGAACATATCGCTGCATGCTCCTTGGTTTCTCTGTACATCAGAATCTAGTGCTGACTTTCTGAAGCAGGAATGGCCAAATACTTGGGTGTGTGTGTGTGTGTGTGTGTGAGAGAGAGAGAGAGAGAGAGAGAGAGAGAGAGAGAGAGAGAGAGAGAGAGAGAGAGAGAGAGAGAAGTGGATTCTTCCTTCATAAGCTGCTGTGAGAGCAGAACTCATCAGCTATGATGTCTTCACTGCTCTGCTCCCCTCTGGAGATTGGCCTGGGAAAGGCCAGCTCAATGAATTGGCAGGGAAGGGCAGCTAAAAGACAGAAAATGGGACCTGAAGAGTCACACACTACCTCCTTCCCATTCAAGCATTGTCTCAGAAGCATGGGGGGGGGCTCTCTTCTTGCAATGAGAGCGATGCCTGCTGGGTTGAAATAACAACTTCTGAGACATTGCAGCAAGTTTGTCCTTGGATGTCTGGAGATATATGGCCATATGCAGCTCAATATTTCTAGCAGTTGCTTCTAGAAATCTATATATCTATTTTTGAAGTGAAAACCAGCTTTGGATAATTGGGTAGGGCAAGACTCTGGTTGTACGAAGACAAATGAGGAATCACATTAAAGTACAGAATATGTCAATATGCCAGAAAGTAATGGCATGCCAATTTTCCCTCCCCAAAATCACATAAACCCAATAAAAGAACAGGGGGGGGGGGAGATAAACATATGCTTTACCATTGCTTGAAAACTTTGTATTGGCTGTAAGAATTCTAGTTTCAACCGACTGAAACGATTTTTTCTCTAGCCATTGGCTCTGCTCCTTGGATGTTATGGGATGCTTATAAACATTCCAAAAACCTAATGGACAGGTTGAAGGTGAATGAATGTTTATAGTAGGAAGAGGTGCAGAAAGTTGGGGAAGCAGCCCTATCAGTGATCAGCTGTTCATCTGAGTATCATGTGATAGACAGTAGTGCATTAGAAGGGTATGTGAGCAGCAGAGAGATGCACATGAGAGTTGTACATGAAGGAGCATGTACAAGGCCAAGAGTATGTGAGCAGTTTGAATGGGTAGATAGATGTACAAAGGCAGGTGGAACATGAGTGGACGGTGCTAGTGGATTGGCATTTATGAGACACTGAATGGGGAAATGAACAGAGAAAGATATATCCTTCTGTTGAAGTTCTCCTATTAAACATTCTGCACAGATTTGGAGGACAGCACACAGCTCACTTGGGAATATTACTGTATAAGCAATAGGAAGAGGTGACATTTAGATGCTGCTGGAGAACCAAAGCATGGAGGGATCTCGATGGAATAAGAAGCACCACAGGACTCTGAAGAAGATACTAAAAGCATCCTTATTACAACAGGGATGGCAAGAACTGGACTGTCATGTTTCCACAGTTTTATATTTTATTTCTCAAATCTTACCTCTCACACAATCATACTTCTGTATTTACTTCACATTCCTGCCCCTGCCCTTCCTTCTGAAATCAAATCTCTCTCATTCATGCTCTTGTTATTCCATCTATAATTTGTATTATAGCTGCACAACTAATAGTCTAATCTTTCTGTGAATGTGTATTTTAGTTGATCATCCTGCGTTAATAACATTGCCAAATGTTTTATTTCCAATTAGTTAATCTCCTGCAGATACATGTAATCCTCATACTGCATTATGTCAGAAAAGAATGAAGCTGAATTTTAAAATTTAATTTAAAATATCTCTAAACCTGTTCTACATATTAATGTGTAATTTGGCATGGTCCTTGTCAAATAAGGCTTTAACATTTAAAGAAAAAAGCAAACTGATTATAAATGAATTAAAGCCTTGAGCCTGCAACTTTTTACACAGCTCTATCCTGTGAGGTTCATGGGCTCCACCTCTAATTCAAGCAAAATGCCAAGAACACGTTCATAGAATACCTATTACAATATGTCCTCTGCTTGGCTATGTATTTGCCATTTTAAAGAGGAAAATTTAAGTTTGCCACCAAGTGCATCTTCTTCAACCAATCTAGGAATAGGATCCATTGGAGAGCATAGCCCAGTTTCCAAATAACATTAAACTATGGTTTGTTTAACCAATTGTACTTTGAACATCTTAAGTCAATTCAGAAGTCAAACCATGGTTTGTTTTCTAGTGACAAACTATGATGTGTTGTTGACGGCTAATGGACATGCCTTGTTTTACCTGTGGCTTGGTGTTACGTCTGATGTCAATAGCCTTGCTTAACCATCTTTTTGTTTGGTCACCGCAGATGCTTGTCAAGCTGTAGAGGCATGAGCAACTGGAAAACAAACATGCTTTGGAGACTTGTGACTTGTTGAACAAACCATGGTTTAAACAAACCATGGCTTGGTATTATATGCAAAAGCAGTGGCTTCTGTTTAGACATACATAGGATTGCAGTGTTAATATGAAGACCCTGAGTGGTGTTAGGTAACTGCAAGATTAGGAAAAGTACCAGTTTTCCTATATACAGGTTGAACTGGAAATTTCATTACTAAGCTGGTCTTGGACCCTGAGTTCCCTTCTACCAGCAGAAGCACCCTGTTACAGGAATTCTGATCATGGAACAGTGCCTCTGGTGGAATGGAGAAGATGACATTCACTGATTGCTGTTTCTACTTTCCCAGAAACATCATGTCACCCTATTCCCCCCCCAACACACACACACACAAAAGAACCTGCTGTGGACAGTTTTAGTACCCTCTGGAATAGGGGTGGAGAGGGTATATGGGTAGGAGGAATGAGCAAAATAATAATAATAATAATAATAATAATAATAATAATAATAATAATAATAATTTATTTGTACCCCACCCTCCCCAGCCGGAGCCGGGCTCAGGGCAGCTAACATCATAAAACTACCACAGTATACAAAGAACGTAGGAACATAAAAACAGGGAATCAATTAATCAAAATACATCTTAAAATTAGTTCAGAGCAAATTAAAATCTGAACAGATGGCAGTTCATGGGTAAAATTGAGAGTGGTTAATATTCTCCAGGGCCAACTGTTACCACTGGTCTTATAAAGGATCTGTGAGTGGGCTGGGAGGCCTCTTTAATGTTTGTTCTTATACAGAAAGAAAAGAATCAGACTGAACCCCGACCCAAAGCCTGGTGGAACAGCTCTGTCTCGCGGGCCCTGCGGAAAGATGTCAAATCCCGCAGGGCCCTGGTCTCATGAGAGAGCGTTCCACCAGGCTGGGGCCACGGCCGAAAAGGCCCTGGCTCTGGTCAAGGCCAGTCTAATCTCCCTGGGGCATGGGATCTTCAGGGTGTTCACATTCCTTTATGCCCTGGCTCTGGTCAAGGCCAGTCTAATCTCCCTGGGGCCTGGGATCTTCAGGGTGTTCACATTCCTTTATGCCAGCAGCATTCCCTGTTGGATTTCAAGCCATTCTGCCCATGGAAGGAATCTGAAATCTACTGTCTCCTCTCTTTTAACCAAATTATAAACCCACTTCTATAAATGTAGAATATTTCACTTCTATATTCTGCACAGTATCATGCTCCCTGTTGCAGCAAATAAATGTTAAATACCATTTGTTTTTGATGCTGCCGTAGTAGTTGTAGCAGGAGGAGGGCAACAGCAACAGATCCCTTGAGCATTCATATATCTTTCTGTCATTAATGCCAGAACTAATGCCAGGAATTAATGCTGCTCATATTAGTATGAAGATTGCTGTTGACTTCGGTGGAATTTGACCCATAATAAGGCAATCACACTTCGCAAATAATCCAAGTATTTTGCAGCATAATATCCAGCCAACCAGAAACAGACCTACTATTAGTAACTTTGGCTTCTCTTGAGCAAAGCCTGCATCAAATTAAATGGTGGCTTTGTGAAGTACCTAAACTGACAATAGGGAATTGGTGCATGATGAAACTTACGATGATAATATGTATTACAATCTGAAGTAGACTATTCAAGTTTTTCCAGGTCTGCTGATTTCCCCTCTCTCCAGTTCCCCATCTCCACTGATTTTAATGAAACTCTCTGTAGGTTACAACTACAAAGGAAAGTACACAGAAAGCAGTAATTATTTCTTAATTGCTTTTTATAAGTGATCTTATTGGACAAAACAGGGAAGAATCTTTGAGTTTATCTCATTCAATTCTCAGGTGCTTTTCAAAATTTGCAGATACTCAATAAACTGACAGGGTTTTGTTGAAAAGGCAAAACAAAACCCAAATATTCCAGTCTCATCTTTTATTCTCTTAAAATGAGTTTTAAACATAGGAGTAGCTTGAGTCTGTGATAACACTTAGAATATTTCATACAGGCAGATAGGACAAAGTGGAACATAGCCCCATAGATGTATGAAAATCCACAGTGGCAAAATAGTACATTGTTGTTGTTGTTCAGTCCGACTCTTCGTGACCCCATGGACCATAGCACGCCAGGCACTCCTGTCTCCCACTGCCTCTCGCAGTTTGGTCAGACTCATGTTGGTGGCTTCGAGAACACTGTCTAACCATCTCATCCTCTGTCGTCCCCTTCTCCTTGTGCCCTCAATCTTTCCCAACATCAGGGTCTTTTCCAGGGAGTCTTCTCTTCTCATGAGGTGGCCAAAGTATTGGAGCCTCAGCTTCAGGATCTGTCCTTCCAGTGAGCACTCAGGGCTGATTTCCTTCAGAATGGATAGGTTTGATCTTCTTGCAGTCCATGGGACTCTCAAGAGTCTCCTCCAGCACCATAATTCAAAAGCATCAATTCTTCAGCAATCAGCCTTCTTCATGGTCCAGCTCTCAAATAGTACATACATATTAAATAATAAATGCATCACAGTAGTTCACTTGAAATAGTGACATTGCTGTTTGTTCAGTTTTTAAAACTCCTGAGTGGAGTTAGGACTTTTCCATTCTTTGCTGAATAAGAATGCAAATAGTCCTTTTTGCAGCCTATGTGAAATAAGCTCTAACAAGGTCACACTGTCCACCACAGCTGTGCACAGGCTGTGTCTCTTGTTAACCAGAGACCTATTGAGTTAATAAAGAGGTATGAATAGGCACTGATTCTTTCCTCTCAGGGCCATTCTCACCAAATTAAGGGTGTGACTGATAGCAGTATTAGGAATGGATGAATCTGTCACCTTTGGCTTCTCACTGTCTTAGGTCCACTTCACCCATTTCACATCAGTTTGTGATTTTTTTTCTAAGTCAGCACAAAAATGTATATGTATCCCATGCTCATTTCTCCAAATACACATTTGTATTCACATTGTTTTTGTATGCAATTTTGCCTAGTATGTAACTTTTTGCAAGCAGTTTCCCCTAAGGTAATCCATTTATTTAGTTGAACATAGAGTAATGTTGAAGATGACTTGGAAACTTCAACTGGCCCAAAATGCTGCAGCCAAATTACTAGCTGGGGTTGCCTTTAGAACTCCCGTAATCCTTGTTTTAAAACAGCTGCACTGGCTACCAATTTGCCTCCTGGCCCAATTCAAGGAGCTCACGCTCGTCTTTAGAGCCCTAAATTACTTACGCCACAAATATCTACAGACCCTCTTGGGTATTAAGATCAGCAAAGAGGTCCTCTTGGTAGTTCCACTGCCCTTAGACATTTGGGGTGGTAATGGTCCAGGAGAAGCCATTCTTTGTGGCAGCTGCTATGTTGTAGAATTCCCTCCCCACAGAGGTGTGTCTGGCACTTTCATTATACAGTTTCCACCATATGCTGATGACACGCCTCTTTACTCTAGACAACATTTTGGATAGCCCATAGACCTAGAGCAGGCATAGGCAACCTTGGCTCTCCAGATGTTTTGGAACTACGACTCCCATGATCCCTAGCTAACAGGGCCAGTGTTCAGGGATCATGGGAGTTGTAGTTCCAAAACATCTGGAGAGCCAAGGTTGCCTATGCCTGACCTAGAGGAAGGTAGAGATTGGGGTGAGTGAGGAAATAACTATTCTGTATAGAAAAACAGAGCAACAAAGTACTCTGGCTTTGTGAGGATTCTGAGCTGACTTCAGGAAATTACTGACAGTGTGCTTCAACTCAGGAGAAGAAGACCCGCCCCCCCAAATCAGCACAATTTGCCTCACCATTTGGCCTCCCTCTTGCATAATACTACCAGTGGAACTCATGGACATGCAATTAAGCTGAATACTAGAAGATTCATGGTAGCAAAAAGGAAGTATTTATTCACACAATGCATAAACTATGCAACTTGCTCCCATGGGAGGCAGTGATGACCACCAACTTGGATGGCTTTAAAAGAGTAATAGACAAATTCATGGAGGATATGGCTATCAGTGGCTACTAGTCACAATGGTTATGCTGTGTCTCCACAGCTAGAGGCAGGTTAAGAGAATATCATTGTGCTCTCAGGAATCTGGTTGACCACTGTGAGAAGCATAGCTGCCAAGTTTTCCCTTTTCTCGCGAGGAAGCCTATTCAGCATGAGGGAAAATCCCTTAAAAAAAGGGATAACTTGGCAGCTATGGTGAGAATAGGAGGGTAGACTTGAAGGACCATTGGCCTGATCCAGCAGTTCTTCTTGTGTTCTTATGCCTCCACACACACAGCAGATGCTACTAAACAGAAACCAGTAGTTGTATATGACATTACTTTGTTGTGTTTCATACCACCTGGCTTCTAAAGTAGCACAGGTTACTGACCCAATAGATGTTTCTTTCAGTGCATCTCAGTGCACACATATGTACAACACCTTGGTTTTGACCCACAGTGTGGCTGCTGCTATTTTATAGGGGCACCAAAGAAAAACAGAATATGAGATCCATTATCATCCTATTTGATGCATTACATTGCCGCTTTGGAAATGACTCCTGAATATGTCCTCTGCTATTTCTCTAACAGAAAATGATAAGCCAATTTGTAGGCAAATCAAACCTAGATGGCAGAAGCCGTAGCCTAAAGCACAGCACTGGGTGGGTGGGGGGACTTTGGTGAACACTATTTTGTGTCATGACAGTAATTTGACATGTTGCAAGCAAAACACATGTGAACAGGGTCCTATTGCTTTTACGC
The DNA here is from genome assembly GCF_963506605.1 of Zootoca vivipara. Taxonomy (NCBI): domain Eukaryota; kingdom Metazoa; phylum Chordata; class Lepidosauria; order Squamata; family Lacertidae; genus Zootoca; species Zootoca vivipara. The sequence continues at coordinate 36,601,122 of NC_083276.1, forward strand.
CACAGGCACTATTTCAATATGAGCCGGCTGATATATTCTTAGCTGTTATCGCAGCTGTGGAAAAGCTTCAGAGATAGGGCTTCCTATTTCTGTTTATATGCGGCCCACAAACACAGACATTTTACTATAGAGATTTGGGAGGCTTAGCATAGCTAAACCTTAATTAGCATGCTTGCAAGCACTACACAAAATTGTTCATTCCACCAGCTAGCTCAGGGAAACAATCCTTGCAAGATACTTGTCTCATAGGCCAGTAGCATCTGGAGGCAGATGGAGAAAAGGAAAATGTTCCCAAGACTACAGGACATTCTCTAAGACTGCTAAGGAGGGATTGTTTTGTCCTAATGATGTTGATAACTGAAACCATAGGAAAATATAAATATCATCACCTCTATTTCCAAAAAGAAAAAAAGAAAAAAGGGGGGGGCTCTGCAAAGACAAAAGAAATGATTGCGAGTCCATAGGACAGTGTAGCATTGGATGGGTCTATTTTCTCACTGGGGGCAAAAGTTTCAGAGAAACTATGAAGTGGGAAGGGAGCAACTTGGTTGCCTCCAGGTTTTGTGGACTACATCTCTCATCATGTCTGTCTATTGGCCACACTGGAGTCTTCAACATCTGGAGGGTATCCATACTATAAACTCTCACGAGTATAAGGCAGAACATACAAGGACTTAGGTGGGCTGGTGTATGGAACTGATTTGAGATGTTTTGCAGATTCATGGTTCTAAAGACAGGCAGGCTGATTCCAAGTAAGCATTTCAAACATATAGGATCTCTTTGACGGCATTTGGAGATATGCAATTACTTTTTTTTTTTCAGAGGGTTTTCATCTGAACTTTAGTTAATAGTATTAAGCTGGTGAAACACATTTTTGCAATAGCTGAAGAACTGGACTTCTGGATCTTTCCCATACCTGTCAAGTTTTCCCTTTTCTCGCGAGGAAGCCTATTCAGCATAAGGGAATTTCCCTTTTAAAAAGGGAAAACTTGGCAGCTATGACCTTTCCCCCATTAAAATGTTATTTATTGTTACCCATTCAGATATCTATGCTAATAGTAACACCTTGAACTTGGGCCAGGTAGCAAATCAGCAGATCTGGGAGCACAGGTGTTATAGGGGGACAATGCCTCGCCCCTGTCAGCAATCACACTGCAGCATTCTGCACTAACTTCAGCTTCTGAATTAAGACAGAGAGAAGCCCCACATGGAGAACTAATAATAGTAATGGCGGTATTAGTAGCAGCAGCAGCAGTAGTTATAATAATAACAACAACAACCCATAAATGCATAGCATTGAATGAACAAAGTTTCACTGAATCCAAAGCAAAGTGGAGAAGAATGTAAGAAATGGCCTGTCACTTCAAAGCCCTGGGCTCCTTGGGGAAGAAGGGCAGAATATAGATTCAATAAAAAAACAATAAAAAAGCCTGCTCACAAATTCTCTTTTACCCAACGAATATAAATGCACAGTGCATTTTTGGAACAAATGAAGTAGAACTATAAAGAGATAGTTTCCATCCCTCGTAGCGGCACATCAGTGCTGAATTCTCACTCCAATTTTTCTGGTGATTGGACATCAAAGGAGGGAGTTTGGATATTTTAAGTTGAGAAGAGGGTGGAGAGTTCTGAAGTTGAGAAACTTGATGTCACAGTAATTTAAACCATTTAGGCACCTTTCGAGTTCGTGTTTGCCATGCTCAACACTGAAGGAATCGGGGGGGAAGGGTACACTGCAAGCAAGCTACAAGTGAGCTCTGCACAGGTCAGAGGTAGCATGCAGTACAGGCCCAAAGCAATGTAAAATGCATAGGCCTCCCATGTCTAAGAGAGCAAGCTTTTCAAACAAACATTGCAATGCCAGGCCTGGCATACTAATCTTGGGGTCCTTTTAGTTTCATATTTGTACCCCCCATGACCCAACACATACCCCAATCTCAAGCTGCCCCCTCTGTTATGAACACCAACAGCTTTTTCTTAGGCACATGGTCACAAGCTCTTGAGCTCCCTCTTGCAACTGACGAAACAAAATGGAAGGTCCCACAGACAGAGCCTTCCTCTGCACTGCGCATCTTGATATTGGTTATGTGTTTGCCTGAGCTTGAGTCTGGGACTAAGGATTCTGAGCCCCTGTGTTCTGATTCAATACGTGATATCCAATCACAGAACATTTCCGGATTTGGGCCTCTGCCATTGCCCCTAAAACACCGAGTCATGATTCGCAGCTTGGAAGTTGAGACAGGGAGTGGGAGTTGACCAGACCTTCAGAAATGTATATAAGCAGTTGCTTTGCCACTGTTGTCCAGTTCTTATACAGCAGGCATCCCCAAACTGCGGCCCGCCAGATGTTTTGGCCTACAGCTCCCATGATCCCTAGCTAACAGGGCCAGTGGTCGGGGAAGGTGGGATTGTAGTCCAAAACATCTGGAGGGCCAAAGTTTGGGGATGCCTGTTGGCTTACAGCCGCTTCAGGTTGCGTCTTTTCAGGTGGCGCTCTGCGCCGAACCCAGAAGTACCAAAACAGGTTACTTCTAGGTTTTGGCACGTGTGCATGCGCAAAGTGCTAAATCGCACTTTGTGCATGCGCAGAAGCGCTGAATCATGACCAGCACATGCACAGACGTGGGTTGCGAACGCTGCGGGTTGCGAACGTGCCTTCCGCACGGATCACGTTCGCAACCCGAGCGTCCACTGTAGTTCAATAAAAGTTCTTTCTGTTAACACTGTGGCTGGGGAAACCCAGCTAGATGGGCAGGGTATAAATATTATTATTATTATTATTATTATTATTATTATTATTATTATATTGCCTTGTGGGAACCCACCTACACTTCAGTATCCTTGAAGTGCTTCTTTTTACCTTAAAAATAATCTTCCTGGGTGATTTCTTAGGAAGTAAAGAGAGTTCATGCTAGTCGTCAGGAGGAACCATTGCTGCTGCCTTTCAGCCTCGCTTAGTTAGTAATATGAATTGTGAACTGCCCTGTGATCTTCAGATGAAGGGCAGTATAAAAATATAATTAATTAATAAATAAATGTATGTGGGGTTATTGGTATGTTATTATATTTGCTACTGTTTTGCTATGTTATAAAATTGTTACGGTACTATGCTACTGCTTTGCTGTGTTATTATGAAATTGGTTTTTGTAGCATTTGTTTGAATTGTATCCCTGTTTTATTTGTCGTAAACTTCTTTAAGCATGATTTTCGCATGTGGAAGGATGGCATACAAATAAAGCGAATCAATGAATGGAATGGAATGGATCCATTGCTGTTGCTTAAGGCTCAGGTAGCCTCGATGGTGCTGAGTGCCTTCCATCAGCTTCTGTCGGTGTTCCATCTGCAACCCTATCTAGACAGGGGTAGCCTAACTTCTGTCATCTATGCTCTTCTAACCTCTAGGTTAGATTACTGCAACACAATATAGATGGAGCTGCCCAGGGCAGTCTCGAGCAGGTCGGGCGCCCTGGCGCTGAGGGGCAGAGATCGCTCCGGTGCCCCTGCCCTCGCAGGGCGCAGCATGGTTTCCGCGCGGCTTCGCTGCACAGCGCCCCGCCTACCGGCCCGGCGCCCTGGCACACCGCACCACCGGGAGTCTACCTAGAGCCGGCCCTGCAGCTGCCTCTGGAAACGGTTCAGAAACTTCAGCTGGTGCAGAATTTGGTGGCCAGGTTCCTATCAAAACGGTTTGAGAATATAACACCAATCCTGGCATAACTGTGCTGGCTGCAATCAGTTTCCAGGTCTAATTCAAAGTGCTGGTTTCGACCTATAAAGTCTTAAACATCTTCTGAAACACACCCAGGTCCAAATGCCTTTCTCCAGATGCTCATTGGTTGCTGTTTCTCTAAATAACTTAAGTATCTGAAAGAGCATCTTTCCAGGACTGCCCCACCCAATCACTAAAGGCTAAGCATCTTCTTTGAATGCAGGAGGGAACTAGGTTCAATTCCCAGCATCTCCAAGTAGAACTGGGAATGTTCCTTGTCTGAAACCCTGAACAGCTGCTACCAGTCAGTGTAGACAATACTGAGCTAGATGACCAGCAAACTGAGTTGCTATAAGGCAATTTTTGATGCTCTTTTCAAAGATGAGCTGAGGCTGTCTTACTTGCTGTCCCGCTGGTAGCTTTTGCTTGTCAGATAGTGACACGAGACAGGACATTCTTTAGATTAAACAGCTCAGGGCCGCAATACCTCCTCACCCCATATGAGGCTGCTTTGACTCTGCACTCATCATCTGAGGTCCTTCTTTGAGTGCCTCCTCCACGAGAGGACCAGAGGGTGGCAACACAAGAATGGGCCTTTTCTGCAGTAGCACCCTGTTTGTGGAATGATCTCCCCAGGGAGGCTATCCTGACCACCTTCAATATATGGTGCCAGACGAAAACATTCCTGTTTTATCAGGCCTTTGGATAACTAAACAATCTACAACTCTTTCTGTTTGTTATCATGTTATGTATTTTTGTGGTTTTTGTATTGTAAACTGCCCTGTGATCCTTGAGTGAAGGGCAGGATAGAAATTAGTAAATAACAGCAACACTAATAGCTGCAACAGGAAGAAATGTGCTTTAAATGAAAAGGAAAAACACTGAATTAATATTTTAGCAGGTTTTTTTATATCAATTGTTATTAGTCACAGATAATTAGATAAAAGCAGTCTTGGAGTACCAAAATGAATAAAAATAATATGTCCCTTGTATTCCTAAGCAACTGTGGGGCAGAAAGCAATCTAACCACCCTTACACTTGGATTGAGCAGAGATACCTCTCCGCCCAGCTCTCCCAGCTGACCTGGACTTCCCCTTCTTCCCACTGGTGGCATTTCCACTGGCAGAGCGAGTGGCAGAAAACCCTCCCAAGGCACACTCTGAGGATGGGATGGGGCTGAGTCGGCTCATGATTCACTGGATCCTGAGCTGATCTCACAGCCATCACCATCTCAGTCATCCTCCCCACCGCCTGACACTTTGGCAGCCTTTACCTGCCAGGTCGCAGATGCATTGCAGTGGCTGCTCTGCCACGATGCAGGGTCCTGTTGGGGGAAGGGGGTTGGGGGTTGGACTGCACTGTAAGCAAATTTGTCAATGTGATATGTATAATGAGCTGTCAACGCCTCATGACAATGCCAAAATCTTCTCATTCTCCTCCTCTTCCTTACCTCAGACCCTCCAAGTGTCCCTATTTTCCAGGAACGTCCCTGATTTTAAAAAAGCCATCCTGGTTTCTGATTTGATCCCAGAATGTCCCACTTTTCCTTAGGATGTCTCTATTTTCACTGAGGTCCAGCTCCGATGGCTCTCTGGCAGTTCCCTAACTGCAAGAAGCGAAGTTGCAGGGAAGCAGGCAGAGGGCCTTCTCGGGAGTGGCGCCCACCCTGTGGAACGCCCTCCCATCAGATGTCAAAGAGATGAACAACTATCTGACTTTTAGAAGACAACTGAAGGCAGCCCTGTTTAGGGAAGCTTTTAATGTTTGATGTTTTATTGTGCTTTTAATTCCGTTGGGAGCCGCCCAAAGTGGCTGGGGAAACCCAGCCAGATGGGTGTGGTATAAATTATTATTATTATTAATTATTATTATTATTATTATTATTATTATTATTATTATTATTATTATTATAGAAATGTTGGCGGGTATGGAGTCATCTCACCCCACCCCAAGCCATCTGAAGGCAGTCTTGTATAGAGAAGCTTTATAAATGTTTACTTTTTATTATTATTTTTATATGTTGGAAACTGTGTGGGGTATAAACAGTAAAATTTTCATTATGGAATAGGTGTCCTTGTTTTTATTGGAGAAATGTTGGAGGGTATGTTACCTCACCAGGACTGTGCAGCCCTCCCTGCTCCATCCAACATTTGATTGATACAACAAGAGGAGAACGTCTGAAGTTTGGGGAACTTCTGATTGAGGACTATCTGGTTGGCACAATCGTGTGAGCCTACTCCGGCTGGCTCATTTTGTGTTATTGTGTGAATGCTTTAAATGAGCCCCGAGCCAAATGCTGAAGCAGACCCCAGATTCCACACCCCCAAGGTGGTAATCACATGGAATACTTACAGATCTGCATTTAATTCATCTGCTCTCCATGTTTTGGCCCATATTTCAAAAAAAGCAGCCCAGCTTTTCTTTCACTTGTCTTTCTTGTTTTTCTCTCCTTTGAATCTATGTTGCTGTTGGAATCATTTGCATAAATTCCCTTTAGAATTCAACAAAATCCCATTACAGCTTCAAAAAGTGGGTTATTTTTAAAATGGAACAAGCTTAGCTTGGTGCTTTCACATATGGCATAACTTTGCTTCCTGTACACAGCAAGCCTTCAGGAGAAATATGCTATTATTTTTATTATTTGCATACATTACTTTAAAAAAGTAATACTGGGGGATATAGAGATAGATATATATTCCATTTTAATTGTCTCAGTATCTAAGCACGACTGGAATTGTGCTTACTTTCCATTTTAGGGCTGATTATTTATGGCAAGATTTATGAAATATTTAGTTATTCTCAAATGGCCTTCTCTTATAAGCAACTGCACTAGGAACTATGATGACTGATATAAGGGGTCTTTCGACAGGCATGGCATGGCAAATGTCACTGGAGTATCTAACAGACCTACCTCAGAATCAAAGCCTGCCCATTTGACACTTGTTTAAAAAAACAAGAAGAAAGTGGTTTAAAAAGCAAATGGGATCATGCTTCCTTTCTTAGTCCTGAAATGAGGATTTTCATCTATACTAATAATATAAATTAAATTGTGGATATAGAACTGTCAGGAGTTCAGTGGTGGTAGTGCCAAGTGAGTTAATGTGGAAGATAAAGGCATGTCATTGCTATGTGGTAACCAAATGACCAGTCCTTAGCACAACACCAACTCTTTTCTTAAATCAAAACAGCACTGCAAGATTTTGATGTTAAGCAGATGAATGGTCTAAGAGTGGCTGCTTATCCCTTTCTTCTCTGCCCTTTTCTCCACAATGTCCACCCCAGGGTTTTTCCACAACTGGGAAAAGATACAGGTGATCCTCAGTTTCACTGCAACATTTCAAAAGCAACCTATCTCTTTCCATAGCTGCCAAGTTTTCCCTTTTCTCACGAGGAAGCCTATTCAGCATAAGGGAATTTCCCTTAAAAAAGGGAGAACTTGGCAGCTATGTCTCTTTCTGACTTCTTTTAGCAGGAGGAACCAAAGTTTCTCTAAATGAGAGCAAGGAGGGGCGGGAACCCAGTTACAGAGTAACCCTAAACATGTATACTCTCCATTTTTCTCATGTATACTCAGAAGTAAACCATGTTGAGGTCAGTGAGACTTTCCCCAGGTGCCTGTGCAAAGACAGGCTAAACCCATCAAGGGTATTAGACATAATGGTTGCCAAAAGAACACCTGACATCAGGGGTGGGGCTAAAAGCTCAATTGCACAAGAACCATGCTATTTTACAAGCTTATGTCCTACATTCAAGTGACACATGACTAGGGCTCTAGCTAGTCAAGAAGACAATCCGGGAAGCATCATCCCAGTGATTCAGTGCTCAAGAATAATGCTAGATGATCTCTTTCTGATTTGTTCCATAAATGTCTTGGTCTTTTTTGAAATTTCATGGTGAACCTAAGTTGTGTGTGAATGGAGGTGGGATCTGGGTCTGGTGTTTTGTTGCACCTTAACCTACTAAATTTCTCAACACCTGTTCTACTTGGTGTTTGTTGAATGATTTGCAAACAGGCACTTCATGTTTAAGATCATGCTTGTGAGCTTCCACTGCTGCTAGAGAACACCACAGATTCTTTTCTGGGAGGGGTGGAGAAGGTTGCAAAAATCTTCATGCATACTACCTTCTCATGTATATACCAACAACACTATGTCGTTATGTAGAATAGTAGCTGGTGTTGTGGGAGCTGGATAGGTTGGTTCTAGACAAGCCAAATGTGGGATGGGCCTGAAATTTGGAGTGGGCCTGGGCTTCATTCTTGGAGTTTTCTGAACTGCAGGAGTACATGCCCAAAGCCTTCCAAATCTGTATAGTGGTAAAAAGGTTTTTTTATAAAGTAATGGACCCCTGGACGGTTAAGCCCAGTCAAAGGCAACTATGGAGTTGCGCCGTTCATCTTGCTTTCAAGCCGAGGGAGCCGGCGTTTGTCCACAGACAGCTTTCCAGGTCATGTGGCCAGCATGACTAAACCGCATCTGGCGCAACGGAACACTGTGATGGAAACCAGAGTGCACGGAAATGCTATTTACCTTCCCGCCACAGCAGTACCTATTTATCTAATTGCACTGGCATGCTTTTGAACTGCTAGGTTGGCAGGAGCTGGGACAGACGAACAGAAGCTCACCCCGTTGCGGGGATTCGAACCACCGACCTTCTGATCGGCAAGCCCAAGTGGCTCCATGGTTCAGACCACAGCGCCACCTGCATCCCTATCACAACTCAAGGCAGGGTATCAATATTCAAGACAGGGTACATTTACTTTTTTACCAAGCCAACATCACAACCTGCACTTTGTCACTAATGCTATAATACGCCAGGGTTATCAGTTTTACGTTAGCAGCAGAATCCCTCACCAGAAATGCTGCTACACCAATTCATTACCCTCTGAAAAATGGATAGAAAGCACACAGGATAGCACTAAGGCACTCTTTCAGCTAGATGCCATGCCAAAAGCATATAGACTGCATGATGGCAATACAGATGCACTGCTACCGTCTAATATAATATTGCAAAATCTGCAATGCTATCACAACTGACAGGTAGCATAGTTGGGCGGACCTATTCTGCTTCTCAAGTCTAAGGTTCTGTAGTAACTGCTTTGACAGCCGCCGTTCTGCTTACCATTCCAGCTGTGTGAGATTGAGGTGGCACCATAAGTTTAAGTACATCTGTTTTAAATCCAAGAATGGAAGAATGCACGAACATACTTGATTTGTGATATCTGACTGACAAAAGTATAAATGTAGCTGCTATACTGCAATTCAAAGACAATTGACAGCGGTATAATACATTTCATGAAAAAGATCACTTACATCAATATGAGCATTTGCAGCTAATAATTTAGGAAAGGTATATTTCATGAGGAATTAATCCACTCCAGTACATCCCAACTAAAATTTTATTTCAGAAAACGTTTAAGTAAAAACATATGGTGTTATTGAGAATCTTTTAAAAACAATGATTCACCATTTTACATTATTTTTGTTTCATTGGCCAGCTATCGCCCAGTCTCAAATCTTCCATTCTTGGGCAAGGTTATTGAGTGAGTGGTTGCTGAACAACCCCAGGCACGCCTGGAAGAAGCGGACCATTTGGATCCCTTCCAGTCGGGATTCAGGCCTCATCATGGGACTGAAACTGCCTTGGTCGCACTGGTTGATGATCTACGGCGGGCTAGGGACAAAGGTGAGAGCTGTTTCCTAGTCCTGCTGGATCTCTCAGCGGCTTTTGACACCATCAACCATAACATCCTTCTGGACCGTCTAGAGGGGTTGGGAGCTGGGGGCACTGTCATACAGTGGTTCCACTCCTTCCTCCTGGGCCGTGTTCAGAAAGTGGGGGGGGGGTGAGTGTTCAGACCCCTGGGCTCTCACTTGTGGGGTGCCTCAGGGTTTTGTCCTCTCCCCCATGCTTTTTAACATCTACATGCAGCCGCTGGAAGAGATCATCAGGGGGTTTGGGCTGGGTGTTCATCAGTATGTGGATGATACCCAGCTCTACCTCTCCTTCAAATCAGAACCAGTGAAGGCGGTGAAGGTCCGGTGTGAGTGCCTGGAGGCGGTTGGAGGATGGATGGCGGCTAACAGATTGAGGTTGAATCCTGACAAGACAGAAGTACTGTTTGTGGGGGACAGGAGGCGGGCAGGTATGGAGGACTCCCTGGTCCTGAATGGGGTAACTGTGCCCCTGAAGGACCAGGTGCGCAGCCTGGGAGTCATTTTGGACTCACAGCTGTCCATGGAGGGGCAGGTCAATTCTGTGTTCAGGGCAGCTGTCTATCAGCTCCATCTGGTACGCAGGCTGAGACCCTACCTGCCTGCAGACTGTCTCACTCGAGTGATGCATGCTCTGGTTATCTCCCGCTTGGACTACTGCAATGCGCTCTACATGGGGTTACCTTTGAAGGAGACCCGGAAACTACAACTAATCCAGAATGCGGCAGCCAGACTGGTGGCTGGGAGCGGCCGCCAAGACCACATAACACCGGTCTTGAAAGATCTACATTGGCTCCCAGTACGTTTCTGAGCACAATTCAAAGTGTTGGTGCTGACCTTTAAAGCCATAAATGGCCTCGGTCCAGTATACCTGAAGGAGCGTCTCCACCCCCATTGTTTTGCCCGGACACTGAGGTCCAGTACCGAGGGCCTTCTGGCGGTTCCCTCATTACGAGAAGCCAAGTTGCAGGGAACCAGGCAGAGGGCCTTCTCAGTTGTGGCACCCGCCCTATGGAATGTGCTCCCACCAGATGTCAAAGAAAAAAACATCTAGACATCTAGCTAGACATCAGAAGACATCTGAAGGCAGCCCTGTTTAGGGATGCTTTTTATGTTTAATCAATTATTTCATTTCATTTTTCTGTTGGAAGCCGCCCAGAGTGGCTGGGGAAGCCCAGCCAGATGGGTGGGGTATAAATAATAAATTATTATTATTATTATTATTATTATTATTATTATTTGGTTAACTGCTGTCCAACAGTTTTGTGAAAGTATGAAATACTTTACTACTGCTCTTGACTGCTGACCAGGTAAATGTGTGACGGATAGAACTAATACTGGGGAATGTATATTTGACTGTCCTCTTCCATAGATTGTATTTTCTAAGTAGTAGCATATATACAGTAGCATGAACGAACCAGACTTGAAACCCCACAGAGAAAAGTTGCACGGGGAGATTATTTTGAAGTGGAACCCAGAAAACTCATAATATTGTACTAGAACATGTAAAATTGACTGGCAGCATTGACACTGATGGCAGCAGGCTGGAAGCCACCATGGTCAACTTCCCATTGGGCTGCAGCAGTATCCAAGGGCACCAGGAACTTTGGAAAACATGTTTCTGGTGGCTTCTGCTTTTCCAGTTAGAGAAGCCTGGTATCCTGGGTACTATGTCTCCCATGATGGCAAGAACCCTGTAGTGAGCATATTCAGTAGAATCCCATCTGCCAATGGATAAACAGCACAGCTTGGAAAACCAGCCATCAGTTTTATGTACAGCATGCTCCAGAATGGTCTGCAGGCCATGTATATGGGCATAATTTTTATCTTTATCTCATTGTTGAGAAGCCTGTAAACAAATATGTAAATTTAAAAAAATAAAATTTAATGGTATATGAAACTGTATAAAAAAAAAGATGAATATCAATTCTTTTGCCATTTCCTGCTCCCGCAATATTGCCGAGCCATAGATTTTCTTTTTTTTATAAAAATAGATCATTCTAGGTGGAAATTACATCCAGGAATATAGGATGTGTTGTAGGTCCAGTAGTGATTGATGTTTTGCAATGGTTCTGATATGTGGAGTGAAACATTAAGCTCTACTGACTAAGAATTTTTCTATTTCTCAAGAATATCTTCTATAAATGCGATGATTAATGGGAACTATAAACATTTTTCCACACTATATTTCCTTTGTTGCATGAGTTTACTACTAAATTGTAGCCTGCCCTCTAATTTATAACCTGCTTTATAATGGTATGAATGTGTTCAACCATCTGACAGTATTTATTATAGCTTGGTGCTTGAATATCTCTTGAAATGGTTTTAAGGTTTGGGTTTAGAAAAAGAAAAAGACGGTTGAGATAGTGGCCTTTTTTATTTATGCTTTTGCTGCAGTTAAGGAATGTTTTATCATCTGCTGGGAAAACAAATCTATATTCTACTTTTCATTCCTAAAGATCAGAAACCTTTTAGCAGTTCAGAATAAAATACACCCCATAGAACGGAATATAAAAATATGAGAAAAGTTACCACTCTGAAAATCAGAATGACTTCATGTGTATTTCCAACGCCAGCCTTTGGGTCCAGGAGAAAGTTAGCACTTTGCTACTTGATTGTGTGTTAAAATGGCATAAATTGATTCAAAAAAAAATCTATTAAATTTAATCTTCCTAAAATGAATACATTTTGGTTCCGAAAGTTACTGAGCTACGTCTCCTTCAGGTGCTGACATGTTTTATCACATCTCAGAAGTGGTCTTAAGGGTTCACATATTATTTGATGACTATCTGCGTTATTGGCCTATTGCATTTGTAACCACAACTAGCTTGTCTTTAAAAAAAAAAAAAGCTCCTCCAGACAGTAGTTGATAAGATCACAATAGCTTTATAGCATCACCTCTAGCAATGTGTACCTCTGAGAAGTCATGGATTGACAGCCTTGCGAAAATTACTTGCTTTCCAAGTGAATGTATGCATTCTATGAGAAAGGGATTTTTACTGCAACATGATAAGAATGACAGGCTTCCTTCTTCCATATATTGAAAATAACATTTATATTCATTAAAGTGAGTAGTGAAAAAATGTGCCATAAAATTGATACGGTTAAGATTTTACTAATGATATCATGTTGCATGAGTTTCAGGTCCTCCCTAGCTATATAATTTATCTCACACAGCAACCTTATCCTTAAGTTACACCCACTTGGTGGGATAGGTTTGTTACTAAATATTCTCATACTCACTAAATGCCCCTCACTCACAATTCATCCCCTGTAAAACTAGGGTGGGATTTTTTTTTTTGGAGAGGGGTACACACATTTCAGATGGGTGGGGTGCAATTCTTATTCTTACGAACCTGGGGGATAGTCTTGCCTTTGCCTGGGAGGTGGCTGAGAAGTTTTAGTTCTCTTGCCTCCTCCCACTCTTTTTTTAACTAAAGTGAAACAAAGCAGCCTTGCCACCTCTCCAAGCAGCAAACACCTTGGCTGCTTTCAGCGACCTTGCTGCATTCCTGGGACCTGGAATGCTCCCAAGAACGATTCTAGTACATCATGATGCAGACAGGGATGGGAACCCTTTTCACCAGATTCTCTTCTAGGTCACCTTCTGGGGCCACATGCCAGTGGTCAGGGCCAGAAGCAAAAATCACTGGTGCAAAGAAGGCTAATTTCATCTCTGTATAGTAGGCTGTACACACACTCACACAATCCCTCTCTATCCTCCATCCGGGCATACAAAAATCACTGGGCATTAAATGGAACACAGAGATACATCTGCGTAAGACGGGTTCTCCATTACAGAGAGCACGATTTGCAGTGGGGGCTAGCAAACCACGCCTGTGGCAAAGGTGGGGGCATGAGTGGCCACCGTTTGATTGGATATGGGCTGTTGTTGGGCATATTTGTATGTAACTATTTGTAAGTTAAGCCCTGGGGGTATATAAATTGAAATGCTGTGTTTTTTCCTTCTCTTTGGCTGCGTTTCTGATACCCACCCTCCCTCCCTGTTTTTAGGCCTCTGTGTTGACATTGCTATGACTTTTCTTGGTCGCCTGTATTCAGGGGCCGGTAGGAATTTTTCCCATCTGGCTGATTGGCTGGTGCCATTTGGGTTTTCGCCTACTGCATAGCAAATAGTCATAACTTGTAAGGTTGGCGGTTAGGCATTGGTTATGTTGGTTGTATTAAGGGTCTTATTGATTAGTTGGCCCCAAGTTTATGCCTGAGTGGTGGGGAAATCCTGGTCAGGAATACAGTGGCTCTATGCTGTGTCCGTAACCCCTAGGTAGGGGCCAGGACGGCATATTGAAGCCTCTGGGAGCCTGAAGGGAGAGGGGAGAGTTCTGTACACCCGGTCCCCGTCTCTCCCTGTGGGGATTTCCCCGTGTTGACAAGGCAAGTTATTATTCAATTATTAGTTCTGTCCTTAGGTGACAGTTGGGAACCAATGCCTACGCAACCACTCACATTGTTTTGGATTTAATAAAGTTGTGGCCAAATTCATGCCAAAAACCATTAAACTTAATCCTTGTCTCCGTTGTGATTTATTTAAGGGTGGTTTGGGGACCTCCACACGCAATGAATGCACACCTGCACAACCATGTTGTTAGCCTAGTGGGACGTTGACAATATTAAGGAGAAGTTAGTCAGAGTTGAAGTTGCATGTTGTTGTTGTTGTTTAGTCGTTTAGTCGTGTCCGACTCTTCGTGACCCCATGGACCATAGCATGCCAGGCACTCCTGTCTTCCACTGCCTCCCGCAGTTTGGTCAAACTCATGTTCGTAGCTTTGAGAACACTGTCCAACCATCTCGTCCTCTATCGTCCCCTTCTCCTAGTGCCCTCCATCTTTCCCAACATCAGGGTCTTTTCCAGGGAGTCTTCTCGTCTCATGAGGCGGCCAAAGTATTGGAGGCTCAGCTTCACAATCTGTCCTTCCAGTGAGCACTCGGGGCTGATTTCTTTCAGAATGGATAGGTTTGATCTTCCCCCTTTTTAAGGGAAATTCCCTTATGCTGAATAGGCTTCCTGACAGCTATGTTGAAGTGTGGTGAGGGAGCATATCTAAGTCAGAAACCTACCCCCTTGCTCAATGATTGCTTCGGCCATCTGGAAAGTGTTACTCAAGAGTTGGTGTAAATAAAACAGTTCCAATGGAGTGAACAGAGAGTCCAGGATTATTTTTCCTCCTGCCTTCCACCCACAGAGCCAGAAGTGTTAGAATAACTCTTGGCCTGACTGTAAAACTTACTGCATCAGCGTGTATGGGCATTGGATGAGGTATACAAATAGTTCTTGCCAACCCAGCGTCACCAAAATATTGCATTAAACCAGGGTTGCAGGTGGTTCTAAGGATATCATAAGCAGGTGTACTGGCACAAATGAATCAGAGTGTTTCAGAGGAAATATCAGAAATCAGCTGAATTATCAAATTATTTACAGGTAGGTAGCAAATTATTGTAACCCAAAAAGGTTCACAAAAATGAAAACATATAATATCTTATTTTGACACACACACAGTATTATGCGTAAGCTTTAGGACACAAAAAAATTAATCAAAAAGTCAATACTTCACTTGGTAACTTAAGGGAAGGGGAAGAACTATTGTTCACATGCCTTTTGTGCATAAGCACCCTGATGCCTCCAGCTTAAAAGGACAAGTGGTAAGGCAGGAAAAGCTCTCTGCCTCTGACCTCAGACACCTGTTGTCAGCCAGAGTGGACACTCTGAGCTAGATATATACCAGGTGTGATGTATATAACAGCTTAATAGGTTCTGTGTTTTTCAACAATATGTTCCCTGGGTCTGTAAATAAATTGCTCCGTCAGAATGTGATTTTCCAAAATGACTCTGTAATTTAACTTTGCATTGAAATGAGACCACATTAATGAACTAAAAGTGAACTCCCTGACCCACTGACAAGGTATGAATACAGATACTGTATGCTTGCATGTGCAATATAATGATCCAATACAAGTCCCCATGAACGGAATACCACTGAACTACTCTAGATTGGCCTACAACTCCCATGATCCCTAGCTAACAGGTCCAGTGGTCGGGGAAGATGGGAATTGTAGTCCCAAAACATCTGGAGGGCCAAAGTTTGGAGATGCCTGCTCTAAATCCTGCTACAGAGATGAACAGGCTGCAGAGTTGCAGATGAGGCTGCAGATTCCCATGAGGAACTACTAAATGTTGACCTTGCAGGACGAGAACAAAAGCAATTGCCTTAAGAAATGTCACGACTCAGGAGAGTTTGCATGCATAATAACTTTGCACATCAACCTGCTATGTGCAGGAGAAAAGGGACAGTCATGGAATCGTAGGAGTGCAGGGCTGAAAGAGGCCCAAAGGGGCATCTAGTCCAATCCCCTGCATTGCACCTGACATCCACCTTCAGTGCTGGTTGCTGTTCCCACCTGGGAACCCTATCCAGAGAAGGAGCTACCTTACCAGAAACAACTAAAGTTTTGCAGTGTCTTGAAGCCCAACACATTCATTACGGCATAAACTATCATGGGACTCAGCAGATGGGACTCCTACGTACGCCAACAGCAACATGAGTTTCATAATGGAAAAAGAGGGGTATACAGTAAGTGTGTGCTTGTACATCTGCTGCTTATTTTTGTAATGTTGGGAGAAATCAGTGTAAGAAGGGTTGCTCAAGGCAAACAGAAGGTACAGTGGAACCTCGGTTTATGAACACCTCGGTTTATGAATTTTCAGTTTATGAATGCCGCGGACCCATCTGGAATGGATTAATTCACTTTCCATTACTTTTAATGGGAAAGTTCGCTTCAGTTTATGAACGCTTCAGTTTATGAACAGACTTCCGGAACCAATTACACCGTTTCAGTTTATGAACGCTTCAGTTTAAGTACTTCGCGGACCCGTCTGGAACGGATTAATCCACTTTCCATTACTTTCAATGGAAAAGTTCGCTTCAGTTTATGAACGGTTACTCTGCGGACCGTCTGGAACGGATTAATCCACTTTCCATTACTTTCAATGGGAAAGTTCGCTTCAGTTTATGAACGCTTCAGTTTATGAACAGACTTCCGGAACCAATTGTGTTCATAAACCGAGGTACCACTGTAGTTCCAATTGGAAAGTGTGATGCTTCTGAGTGATCTCTTGCCCAAAACGTTTACTCCTTTCCCCTTTGTCTGAGATGTTGGCATCCTTCAGGTCCTTCTTTGCTTCCACTCCAATATGGCCAAAGAACAGATGTCATCCGGATGCAAAAGCTGCAGCATCTTAAATTGTCATTGTTGTAAGAACACATCATCGCATCAAGTCATTCATGCTTTTTTATATAACCTTTATAAATGGGCCTGTATGTGAAGGCTGAGAGTGCTTTTAAATAGAGTTATCTGATTCCTGAATATAGTTTTGCCCTTCACTTCATGATTCTGTGATGAGAATTATTATTGACATTTAAGAACACAGTTTTATGACTGTGATCAAAATGAAATGCAGGTAAATAAAATTGACATTATACCTCATGAAATACTTCCAGAAGTGCAATACAAAGAAGCTAATCTGCCATGAGCTGAAATGTAAGGCTGCTGAAAATATATTAGCCATTCCATCTAACCAGGACTAATATCTGTGGAAAAGAAAATTCTCTTGCCTAACTATAGGACTTCAGCTTATACCATATCAACAATCATTGGCGGCAGGATATGGCCATGTTCTGAGAGGACTTGATGAAAGCAACGAGCAGTGTAAAGCATCAGTTGTAGAGATTTATGGGCTGGCATGCAAACAGCAGGGAGTTCAGATATTGCTTCTGCCCTAAAGTGAATAAAACTGATGTCTTTGCTGGCAGTTTTGCAATTATATAATGTACCTGAGGGCCCACTAGGGACTGAATAAGCCACATTTTACTGACATAAATCAAGTCTTTGGCAATGGGATTCTTTAAAATATTATTTTTGCTGAGTGTTTCTTATCTACATAGTCATGAAGCTTAATATATAGTGTACACACACACACACACACACACACACACACACACACACACAATACTGACAGAAACAGAATATTTTCACTTCTTTGTCCCATATATTTGACAAACTCCTCAAACATGATATTCAGATACTAATACCAATTAGCCTGAGAGCCACATTCCCTTCGGAATGACCTGAATATGGGTTATAATTGTTGTGATTATTCTTATTCTTATTTAGATTTCTTACTCATCCTTCACCAAGAGATCGAGGGTGGGTTAGAACAATTTAAAAATATAATATTAAAAACTGGCTACAATCAAGGGAGCAGGGTGGGTCAGTTGTCAAAGTCTAGGATAAAGAGCTGCATCTTCAGCAGACAATTAAAACTACATAATGAAGGTGCCAGATGTAGGGAGGAAATTCCACAGCTTAGGAGCTGTCAGAGAGAATGTCCTCTCCCAGACGGCCAACCCCAAACTTCTAAGGGTGGTGGAACTACCAAGAGTGTCTTCTCTGTTAATTTTAACATCTGATCTATAGGGAAGGAGGTGATCTTGCAGATACTTACAGCCTACAGTATATTGTTTAGGGCAGGCATCCCCAAACTGTGGCCCTCCAGATGTTTTGGCCTACAACT
Source organism: Zootoca vivipara (assembly GCF_963506605.1). Taxonomy (NCBI): domain Eukaryota; kingdom Metazoa; phylum Chordata; class Lepidosauria; order Squamata; family Lacertidae; genus Zootoca; species Zootoca vivipara. Next base: position 36,619,135 of record NC_083276.1, read on the forward strand.
CCCATGATCCCTAGCTAACAGGACCAGTGGTCAGGGATGATGGGAATTGTAGTCCAAAACATCTGGAGGGCCGAAGTTTGGGGATGCCTGGTTTAGGGCTTTAAACACTAATGTGATCACTCTGAATTGAGTCTAGACCTGAGCTGGCAGGCAATTCTGCTATTTGTTTGTTTTAAGCATCTTGGAACATGAGCCAACAAGGCCAAAAGCCTTCTGGGACAACAGTTGTCCTAAATGCCTTCAAACAGAGAGCTAGGCAGATCTCCGAAGGCTGGGAGTTCCACATCCTGGATGCTTCTAAGGAGCATCCATGGAGTCATCTGTACATCTGAAGGTGAAGGGATACACAAAAGAACTTCCCTCTCAATCTGAGAGGGTGAGTAGCGTCATGGGACAGGAAATGGGCCCTCAAGACAGTTGGAGGTTTAAAGGAAATCTCCAGGAATGTGACCCGAGCCCAAAAATAGATCAGAATCCGGTGACATTGACAGTCACAACCCTGCAGAATTTTGTACCACACGAAGTTTCTGGGAGCTTTTCAAAGGCAGCCCCATGTCGACCATGTTTACAGGAATCTAACTGTTTAGACTCCCATGATCACCTTGACACAATTTACTTTCCAAAATCTAAAAAAAAAAAAACGTTTTCTGGGGAAACCATATAATATATGATAATTGTGCCTACATCTGTATAATTCTAGGTCTGTCGAAGACATTGTTGCTGCGGGCTTTCAACTAAATATTCTCACCCTGGTTACAAAGTGAAAGCGAGCAAACAAAAAGAATTGTGTTGTTTAGTTTTTCTTCTCACGTCATGGTTCTATACACATTAAATGAAGTCTAATCCCTTTGGGCCCCATTTGCCCTCCAGAGCTTACTCCACTTTCCCCATATATCCCTCTCAGTCATATTGATTAGGCAGCTGTTTTTGCGGAAAGACATCCTTTGCTGTTGTGGAACAGCGTTTAGCAGGTGTTACAATACAGACAAGTGTTGACAGTATAAGAATTAAATTAACACCCGGTAATGTTTTAACCACCTGGCCCAATAAGCAGCAATATCATTGAATTTCACCTTTTAAGAAATTGATTCATATTTACCTCGCATTACTTTTGACTTTGGACAACATCGTACACTGTGTACTGCCTGAAACAACAGAAAGAAGCATTATTTGGACGTCTGTCAAAGGAATGTGTTCATTGTTATATTCCCTTTTTAATGTTTTTAATGCATTTGTCAACAGTAGCAGATGGTGCGGTAGGGCAGCTCCACTTACCTGACCTCTGACTATATAGAAATATTTTAGGGTTATGGTGTACACAGCTCAGTATATTTGTTAGACGAGTCAGTACCCAAAAAATCATTATCTGTTATATACTAAGCTTGGATCCTAGAACAGGCATCCCCAAACTTCAGCCCTCCAGATGTTTTGGACTACAATTCCCATCTTCCCCAACCACTGGTCCTGTTAGCTAGGGATCATGGGAGTTGTAGGCCAAAACATCTGGAGGGCTGCAGTTTGGGGGTGCCTGTCCTAGAACAATAGGCAAGTAGGATCCTAGAATGCAACAACTGATTGGCTTGCAGGAGAAGACCAATCAGGCTCCGGGAAGAAGTTAATCAGCCTATTACATTGGTAGGATCGTAGAATGTAACAACTGATTGGCAAGCAGAAAAAGACCAATCAGGGCCCAGGAGGGAAGCAGAACCAGCCAATCAGATGGGACTCATTGTGTAAATAATGTACAGTATATAAAAGTCTGAGGTTTGGGGGGCATTTCATTCACTGTTTTACAAGCTGCAATGAAGAGCATGAAGTCACTACAGAACTCCGGGTATATTTCATTATCCTACCAATTTTTTAACAAAGAGAGAGACCGCACACTTTTGTTCAGGGTTCCAGTCCCTCATTTCTCAACAACCAGTCTGTGCTCCAGGCCACTGAGTGTGCTCAGTCCTCAATGGCCTGTGTATGTGGCTGGTTCCCCAGTTTGGGTTTCTTTATTTTATGAGAGGAGGAGTGTGGAGTGTGGACATGCTTGGGCCCAGTGCCACCATACTTCAAAGCTTTCATTTACCCATTCTTTTTTATGGGCAACTCTCCGTTCTGCCCTTGGGGGCATTTAAAAACAGCCCTCTTAGTGTGAACCAGGAAATGACCTACCAGGATACAATGACGTTTCATTCTGTTTATATCTTCTTGTAGCTCTTCCATTTCTAGCCTCTCCATTTTGTTCCTCCTACCTGATGGTCAGGGTTCCCCCCCCCCCTCACTCTTTAAACATTTCATGACAATAAATTTTTATGGGGTTGTTTTTGTGGTGCCTTCCTTGGCGGGTGTTTTTTTATTATAAAAAATATAGCATCTGCAAACTCCAGGGTTACCATGAGTCTATTGATACTTTGTGTGTGTGTGAACTGTATGGTTTTGCCTGCATAAGCACAGGAAGCCTTTAATTGGCATTAGAAGGAATGCTGATGATACAAAAGTGTTAATGTGTTAATTGGTAACATATAGATCACACATAATCAGTTCTCTGTGCTAAAATGAACACAGCAACCTAGGAATGTGACCATAGCAGAACTTTTTTTCACTAATTGCTTTATTTTTGTGGCTATGCAGAAGCACAGAGAAATGCAATAGCCAAATATACACAAATATAATTTAAAACAAAATCTCAATATATTTCTATTTTCCAGGGGAAATTATACCACAATTAAATGGGTACAATTCCACATTTCCTTTTATTGCTTCTTATCCCCCTGCCCTTAACTAGTACGTTTCCCAGTACGTTTCCGAGCACAGTTCAAAGTGTTGGTGCTGACCTTTAAAGCCATAAATGGCCTCGGTCCAGTATACCTGAAGGAGCGTCTCCACCCCCATCATTCTGCCCGGACACTGAGGTCCAGCACCGAGGGCCTTCTGGTGGTTCCCTCATTGCGAGAAGCCAAGTTGCAGGGAACTAGGCAGAGGGCCTTCTCAGTGGTGACGCCCGCCCTGTGGAATGTCCTCCCATCAGATGTCAAAGAAAAAAACAGATTTTTAGAAGACATCTGAAGGCAGCCCTGTTTAGGGAGGCTTTTAATGTTTAATATATTATTTTATTTCATTTTTCTGTTGTAAGCCACCCAGAGTGGCTGGGGAAACCCAGCCAGATGGGCGGGGTATAAATAATAAATTATTATTATTATTATTATTATTATTATTATTATTATTATTATTATTATTATTACTACTACTATGCCCTGCCCTTGGCTTCAGTGTTGCAAACCACTCTTCACTCAGTTGACCATTTGTCATGCTGTTTGGAGCTCATAGGAATTCAACAACATCCAGAGGGCCACAGATTCTCCCCATGTAGAATAACTTTAAAGTTCTTCATTAGATTACCCTATGACCTATAAGAAAGGGACGCGGGTGACACTGTGGGTTAAACCACAGAGCCTAGGGCTTGCCGATCAGAAGGTTGGTGGTTCGAATCCCCTCAACAGGGTGAGCTCCTGTTGCTTGGTCCCAGCTCCTGCCAACCTAGCAGTTTGAAAGCACGTCAAAGTGCAAGTAGATAAATAGGTACCGTTACAGCGGGAAGGTAAACGGTGTTTCCGTGTGCTGCTCTGCTTCGCCAGAAGCGGCTTAGTCATACTGGCCACATAACCTGGAAGCTGTACGCCGGCTCCCTCGGCCAATAACGCGAGATGAGTGCCACAACCCCAGAGTCGGTCACGACTGGACCTAATGGTCAGGGGTCCCTTTACCGTTACCTTTTATGACCTATAAGACACACATCTCGTCCGCATAACTGGTCCATCTTGACAGCAAGCCTAGTGAATCCTTGGCTGCGGATGGGTTGTTTCAGCCCACATCATACATGGTTTGAAGGGATTAACTGAAAGTATGGGAAGGGGCCTCCCACATAGATGTGACTTTGTGTTTATTGAAAACCAGGCATGATAACTAGCGTCAGCTCCCCACAAAAACAGCTGGGATTTGTGAGGTCTTAACCCAAAACCTAAAGATATAGAAGAGAAACCTGGTTGTTTCAAAATTAGCTCAGGTAGCAAGCTATACTTAGTTTTCAAATGTTTTGTTAGGCGGTATTCTCAGAAAGCTGCAGTAAGAATCACCCCCTGCTTGAAGCATTTCCTCTCAGTATGCAGGGAAAGATTTCTCCCCCTCCCCCCTTTGTAAACATTTACATCTCCTTTATAAATTATTGGCACACTAAAAAATTATGACAACATACACCAAGGAAATGTCCGCCAACTGCTGCCAACTATACTGAAATCAGTTTAGGGCACAGTCGTACAAGTCTACAATCAAATTAAACAAAATTCTACAATCCAAAGGAAATTAGATTATTTCAAATGCTTATCTTCCAATTTGTGCATTTGCTTTACAGATGCTGCTCTGTCTTCCTCTTGGACTGCAATTCCATTTAATTTCTCCCACTGCTGGATAAGAATGTGAGTAATTGGGGGATTCTTTTACTTTTCATAACCGCCACAGAGATAGGCAGGGAAAGAAAGTGGACTGGGCAACTTATCCTTGTGCCAAACAGGTGCATACAGTATTTGGTTCACCTGCCAAGTGACCCTCATTTCACCCATCAGCCACAGTACTGAAGATGAGATGAAGGAGCTGGCAGCAGTCAAAGATTGAACAGAGCTACTGCAAAGCTCTCCTCTCTCTTTCCATTGATTTCTGCTCTTTGCCCAAGTGGTGAGTGTCAGACAGGTACAGAGGAGGCGAGGCAAGTCTGAAAACTCAAAGTGCTAGCTCAGACAGATGGCAACACAGCAAGAACTAGAAAATGATAGTCTAGGACTTAAACTTCCAGGGAGATATGAATATTTCTGAGGAAATGTCTTCGGGGTGGTATGCCAATTGCATTGCTGCAATTTCTCTCTCTCTCTCTCTCTCTCTCGGAACTGTGCTTAACACTGTACAGAAACACGACTCTTATGGGAGTAATAAAAAGGTAAGTACATCTATATATCAAGCATTGTACTGGCCTTCAGACTGAACGAATGTGCTGCATAAGTCATAGAGTCAGATCTGTGTTCACAATGATAGCATATTTTGGCCTCTGCAGGAAACCAAATGTCGCAGCCCAAAAAGAGCCAGCAATCAGTATTGAGTCCATGTTAACACAACTCCATCTGTGTTTTGTACTTGGCTTCAGAAATAGTGCCTTAGAAGTATTAAAAAGCCAGAGATAAAATTGCTTTTTTCTTCTTCTTCTTCTTCTCCCCCTTCATTGGCATTTCCATCGTCCAGGAATTGAAATGTTATTTTTAGCTCCATAAATTGTTCCCTCAGGCATTGGCAAAGTCTGCGACAAAGGCAAATGCACACAAGAAATACTACTTGGAGAAAAAATATAAATACTGGGCCTCTGTCCTCAGCAAATGCACTTTTATTTTTATTTTTTATTCCTGCATGTCAGGAATTGAAAATATAAAGAAGTGGGACCTGCAACGAAGTGTAGAATGGACTCATCCAATTCCCTGATTTTTAGTTAGCCATTTCCTGCCTCCTCTCAGTGGCTCCATTCCATTCCCTCTCCCCACTGGCATCTGCAGTCAACAGACGCTCAGTGTACTGTGTTCACTGAGCATGCTCAGTCCTCAATAGACTGTTTAGGGGTCCCCTTCCCGTTAAGCGCAGATACTCCTTAAGCCCTTCCCTTTATTCCCCAGATATCTTGCTGCTTCTGCAAACATCGGGATGTCCCCAAACAGTCTTGCTTTTCAGTATCCCCATTTTGGCTGGCAGAGGTTTTCCCCTGATCAGCATGCATGCCAGGGGACTCAAGAGGCTACAAATCTGCCCCCAGCAGGCTCCCTTTTTGCTTCCACTGCCATTGGTAAGGCAATGACCACTGAGTGGTGAATGAGGGCCTTACAAAGTCAGATATCCCTCTTGGAGGGCAGATCTCTCTCTCTCTCTCTCTCTCTCTCTCTCTCTCTCTCTCTCTCTCTCTCTCTCTCTCTCTCTCTCATTCTCTCTCATGAGAGAGGAAGTCTGAAACACCCCATGGCTACTAGGATGCCCTCTCAATGATCCTAGGATTGAAGCCTAAATTATTCATTGCCAGAAGTTTCTTTTCACACTACTCCAAACTTCCCAACACAGGCTAAGTGAACAGCGAATTTTCAACACTCACTTTTTAGACTTTTCCTGACCAGAGAGACCATTATGATTGCATATAAATGATGCCCATGAGGAAGAGCTGAGGACCAACAGCTGGAACATATTCAGATCCTTCCACAACTATTTTTGGCACCATTTTTGATCTTACTTCAAGCACAGTATCATTCAGTTGTAAAAGGTCAGATATTCAGCTACTGGGTGTGAGGGGATCAGTTGAGATTTATGTTTGTGTGAATCACTGAAGAAGTGCAGAAGGAACGACTTCTAACCCATGAATATTGACATGTGTGTATGCTTACTGGAGAAAGGATATGTGGCATACTAGCAATGTAGTGGCAAGCATCAGACTGGTTGTTACAAACATTGCTTCACTACTCAAATCTCGCAACTTAAACAACAACAAATATTATAAATACTGCATCACCACACAGAATTGCAAAATTTAAAAGAATTTGTTTATTTTCATTCTTAAAATTAACTACAAAAATGGAGACTTAATTATTTAATAGCCCATAAATGGAGTTATCTAATATAGCATCTTTCTGACCAATGTAATTGTAAAATGAAAACCCCCGTGCTTATGAAAAAAATGGTGTTTGCATACCAAGAAGAACACACCACTGTTGAACAGGCATTATTCCTTATTGGGAAAACCCACCCACTGCAAATCCTAAGTGCAAATAAGTAATTAACCCCGTGTCTACCATGTGTATCTTCCAGAAAGCTTGCATGTTTTGAGTCGCTTAACTCTTGTATCTTCTCTTTGCAAACACTGCTGTTATATTAAGTTGAATAGTTTCCATAAACTAGTACTGTAGTAACTTAATCTGTACATGTTGTCGTTGTTCAACACTGAGTCATTTAGAATACTTGCAAAATAAAGTCTAAAGGCAAATAATTCCACCTTGTCTATTCATGTTTATTTGTTACAGGTAGGTAGCCATGTTGGTCTGACGTAGTCGAAACAAAAAATAAAAAAAATTCCTTCCAGTAGCACCTTAGAGACCAACTAAGTTTGTCATTGGTATGAGCTTTCATGTGCATGCACACTTCTTCAGATACACTGAAACAGAAGTCACCAGACCCTTATGTATAGTCAGAGGGTGGGGAGGGGTATTACTCAGAAGGGTGGTGGGAATGGGTGATTGGCTGATAGGTGTGGTAAAATGTTTATTTGGGACAGCTTCTTCGTCCTCCTCGTTAAGCTAAGGATAGATTCACAAAACATGGCCACATTTGTGGGCCACACTCAATTTGTCAGTCTCTCTCTCTCTCTCTCTCTCTCTCTCTCTCTCTCTCTCTCTCTCTCTCTCTCTCTCTCTCTCTCTCTCTCTCACACACACACACACACACACACACACACAACACACCACCACCACCACCACCTGCTTTTTCTCCTGTGGCGGAAAGATAAGGGTAGCTGTGTCTTTTCCTCTGCAGGGAGAAAAGTATTTTGGAAGGGAAATCTTAAGAAGAAAACAGCCAGAAGGGGGAAAGTTAATCACCCCTCCCACAACCTCCAGTCACTTACTCCTTTGCTTAAAGTTTCAGCCTTCCAATATTACTTTTGTCCTTTGGGGGGGGGTCATGAAATTGCCTCTGTTGCCCGTAAGATCCAGGGTACAATGAAGTTGATTAGAAGTTTCACAAGCTGCAAATCCTACACTGCAAACTCTGCATAGTTTCTGTAAAATCTTTTAGGATTTAGGGAAGTGAATAAAAAGGTGATTTCCTGAATTAGACTGTAATAGCTGAAACAGCCTGTCAAGTTAATGATGATTATAGCTTGTGCAAAACCACTATAGTGACCTATATATAATTTCTGGAAGAAGAACCATTATCTGTCCTGACATATAGACAGTTACCATCTTACTTTACCTATTTATCATTTCAGAGCTATCATGTAGCATATTAACACATTGATATTTCAGATGATTTTGCTGTTTTAAATCACACACACACACACACATGCTGTGTGAATGGTATTGCAATAACACTTGTGAAGGAATAAATAATTTATTCTTCTATAAAGGGTAAGGGAAGAAAGTGAACTAATATACAAGAAACTGAGGGAAAGAGAGATGATGGTAACAAAGATCCGAGGAAAAGAATAGAGGAAAGAAAGGGAAGAGGTTAAGTAACAAATATATTTTGCATTAAATTTCTCGGGACAGAATTTTCAGCTTATAATTTTTTGGGGAAATATTTTTCTGTCCTCTTAAATTTCAGTCAAATGGCCTCCACAATGTTGCCACATAAAGTTTTGGCATGGTTTTAATATTATTTGAAGTTGCCCAACATTAATCATACCCAGAGTAGCATCATTGAAAGCAATGTTTCATTCAATGCTAAGTGAGCCAACATTTATCAGAAGAGAATTTTATTGTGTGAGATATAGCTTCAATTCTGACTGTTAGTGAGGTGGAATTTATAATAATAATTCTGTTTTAAAAGACAAGTTCTGTAATCTTGCATATACATCAATTTGTTACATTATCATGTATGGTACCTGTGCCAGCATGAGAACTATTTTTTTAAAAAATAAATAAATAAATTCTTAGCAACTTATGAAATCTCTCCCCCCCAGGTTAATCTTGCAGAAAGTCAGGAATGACCTTTTTCACCTTGGGAACAAATATCCTATATTGAAATTATTTACTGTTTTACCCAAATGTATTGCTGTACTCAAACTGCCCAGCACCACATCTCGAGCAGATGTGAAAAGAAGCACATATTGGAATTGGAATTCCTGAGCAAATAGTCTCAGATATTGGATCCCAACATTTTCATACCCCTTTTAGAATATCATAGATTCCCACAGAGTCCAACACATTACCTCCATGCTAGTTTCCACAGAACAATGCTGAAGCAAAATGTGCAGTCAAACCAACTATTCTCCCAAATTCCAGACAATTTTCAGGTTTCTCCCTTAGCTCTATTAAGTAAAGGTAAAGGTAAAGGTAAAGGTACCCCTGACCATTAGGTCCAGTCGCTGACAACTCTGGGGTTATGGCGCTCATCTCACTCTATAGGCCGAGGGAGCCAGCGTTTGTCCACAGACAGCTTCCGGGTCATGTGGCCAGCATGACTAAGCCGCTTCTGGCGAACCAGAGCAGCACATGGAAATGCCGTTTACCTTCCTGCCGGAGCGGTACCTATTTATCTACTTGCACTTTGATGTGCTTTCGAATTGCTAGGTGGGCAGGAGCTGGGACCGAACAATGGGAGCTCACCCCGTCACAGGGATTCAGACCGCCGACCTTCTGATCGGCAAGGCCTAGGCTCTGTGATTGATAATGTACCTTAGTGATTGACTGCAACCAGGAAAAACTATTGATGAAATAGAAATCATACCCTACAGCCCCAGTTTTTCTTTCCTTATTAAACCAAGTTGTTGGACTGATTCCCACAACATAAAGGGAATAGAAAGGTTTGTGTCACTGGGGAGAGGATGCAAGATGTAAGAGAGTGGAGGAAGTTAATCGGGATGGTGGTACAAGGGGATCAAGAATATACTGATTTTAATTAAGTGACCACATCTCCAAAGCAGCTGCATAACACACTCATAGGTATGCTGACTACTTTTGGGGCCTTCAGCTATGGCCCAGTGTCTTCAGAAGTCACCTAAGCCTCTGGAGCATGAACTTACAATTCCTTGCATTCTACCTCCAATCTTTCCTCACTCTACAGAACCTTAAGACTCATGGAGATCAGAATATGTGGCTTTCTGGTGGACGGTTGTAGTGTGGAGTATCCCATTTATTGCAACCATCAAGCAAATGGTGTGCTGTGCTACCTGAAGAAAGTTATCACCGAAAAGGATGATTTCCCTATGTCTATGCAAGTGGGGTTGGGTGAATAAAATGTTAGCATTAATTTAATCCATGCCTATATAACTTGGAAATGGAATAGCTCAATCAAATTTACTTCTCACTTTTGTCACTGCTAAATTGGCTGTCTTATTTACATGAAGCTTTAACAGCTTGCTGAATTGTTTTAAAGTTTTTCCCTAAGTTTAACTTTCCAAATGTGTTCTTAATCTCCTGCTGAATATTGTTGGAGAGTATTAGTCACTAAGATTAACTGTAATGTGGAGCATTTCTTTTTTAGTATCTGAAAATAACAATGAGTAATCCTTTTTTTTAGACATGAGTCTAAATCACATGTACTTTTGGAGCTGATGAATAGCATGAGGATAACTATGTGTGAATTGATTTAAATAAAAATTAATTGAATCTTAATATCCTTCTGTCACCTTATTTTTTTCTAAATATTTTAGGTTTTTGCATTACAGAATTACAGTGTATAATAGTGCACAGTACAAACCAACTTAAGGTGGTAAGAATTTAATTCTGATCTCCTTTTCTTAAATCTCATGTAATGCATTTCACAGATAAGACATATATAGTCTTCCTAATACACATGCATAATGAGATTTTCATGCAGAAGCTGAAAGGAGAATTGGAGCCTAATTTTTAATATCGAATTCTATTTGCTGGCAAAACATTCTGTCAAAATAATATCAAAGGCTAATATTATATAAAAGGTGACCTGCTTATTTCAATAGCATCACCTCCTTCATGTGTTAGTGAGAATTCCACATTGTAGCAATGGGAAGGAAAAAAACTGGGGAATCTGGACTTCACAAGTAGCACTTGCAGGTAAATTTCCTATTGCAGAGATAGGGAATCTCAGGGCTATGGGCCAAATGTAGCCCACCAAGCCTCTATGAGTGGCCCTCACGACTCCTTCCCCCCACACCCTACACTTGCCCTGCTTCACTCCCTTTTCAAGTTCTCATGCCTGGCTGGAATGTTCCCTTGAAATGCGATAACACCTCTCACTTGCCTAAATGAGACCAGGGAGCTCTCTGCATGTGTAAACCTCTGATTTTTGTATGACTGTAGACAACCCCCTGTGGGTTAAACCACACAGCCTAGGGCTTGCCAATCAGAAGGTCCGCAGTTCGAATCCCCGCGACGGAGTGAGCTCCCATTGCTCGATCCCAGCTCCTGCCAACCTAGCAGTTCGAAAGCACATCAAAGTGCAAGTAGATAAATAGGTGGGAAAGTAAACGGCGTTTCCGTGTGCTACTCTGGTTCGCCAGAAGCAGCTTAGTCATGCTGGCCGCATGACCTGGAAGCTGTACGCCGGCTCCCTTGGCCAATAACGCGAGATGAGTGCCACAACCCCAGAGTCGGTCACGACTGGACCTTATGGTCAGGGGTCCCTTTACCTTTACTTAGACAACCAAACAAAGGTAGGAATTGCATCTATTGCCCCACATACATTTTGTGTCTACCCACCCACCCCTCACTGTCATGCACCTCTGGAAGGTTCCCTTCAGGCTGAAAAGGGTTCCCTGCTTCTGCCCTATATCTTCTCTATAGTGGAAGGGACTCAAGGGGCCTGGAAGAGATATTGCCAGTTTGGGACTATGCTCTATGAGACATTGGGAGAGACCCAGTGTGCAGCAAAACAACGACAAACAGGTAAAATATGCGGAGAACATGAAAATAATTCCTCCTTGGTTGAGAAGAAATGGAAACGTCCATGAACATACCAAATGATTTGATGGAATTAGTAAAGTTATAACTTCCTGCTGGAAACCAAACTGCAAGGACATCCTGCAGTCCTAACTATGGATTAGCAGCAGCCAGAAAGCTGGGGGCTAGGGGCTGGAACAGCCTCCCAGAACAACTGGGAACAGCTTCCTAATTCTGTGCTTATTCTGATTTCATTTCTGAAAGCAGACATCCAAGTTTGACCTATTAAGAGCGGGGGGGGGGGGGGAGAGAGAGAGATGGGGAGCTAGCTCGTATTAACATTGTTTCATTTGAGGACTGTTGTACACAATGTTACACTCGGTAATCTGACTACAGTGTGGTACTCATTCACTTGAATGGGTTTAGTTTGGGAGCAATCTATAATGAATTCAGCTGCGAATATTTGGGCCGTATGAGCTAATTTCTGCGGAGGTCATGGTTAGGAACCCACCACTTACTTTCTATCTTTCTAGCATGCTTATGTAAGATGATATAGTCAACTCAAGTGCTCAGTTTTCTCAGCTTTGTTGATATGGTATTTTATATAACCACGACTGAATAGAATTCTGAGTAAGTGTGTTAGAGTATGTCCTCTGCTAGAAATTACTTAAGTGTGTGTATGTGCGCGTTGGTTGTTGGGTTGCTTTTCGTTGTTGTGGCATATCACTCACTAAACACACTCAGCTGCCTACAAAGAAGAGATAGGGATCTGAACATATGACACCAATCCATTAAAGGGTGACTTGTACTGACTGTAGTCCTGGGATTGTTTGGTTAAACTGAAACCCTTATTTATATCCTTAGTTACCCATAAATATTGTTTCCCACAGTTCTTCTGAAATAAGGGAAGGAATGAGTTAAACCAAAATCCTTGGATATAATCTCCTTTCCTTTTGCTGACTTCAGTGAGAAGAAAACAATTTAAGCCCAAGTACTCCAGTTCAATACAAGTGAGGGTCAAATGTTGGTATCTCACAGTTCTTGATTTAGAGCCAAGTTCCATAATCTGTGTGGGGATGAAAAAGACAGATGTTCCAATTAATATTTCACTAGTCCACTTTTGTTTCATGGGTTTTTAACTGATTCACTTTAAACTGAGTTCAGCAGCAAAAAGGCCGTCATATTGAAATGTATCAAGATAGATAGAATGATGGTGTGTGTGTGTGTGTGTGTGTGTGTGTGTGTGTGTGTGTGTGTACACATGTGCAAGGAACCTTCAGTGCTCCAGACATCGCTGAACTTTAACTCCTGTCATTCCTGGCCATTGGCCGTGCTTGCAAGGGTTGATGGAAGTTGGAGTCCAATGATGTCTGAAAGGCCAAAGGTTCCCCACACCTGATACACACACACACAATCTAAAATAAACGATGCGGTGCTTCATGTTTGAGATAACGCCAGCCATAGCTAAGATAAAAAGCCCAGCTGCTCCCTGACTTACTATAGATTGACAGTACTATTTCAGTTAAGTTTATTGTTCATACTAAACCATTACAAAGTGTAGTACGAAAGAAAACAAATTTGATTTTGAAGTTGACTTTTTGTGCTTGGAGCATGCGATGAGGCAAAATGTTCTGACAGCTCAAGCTTACTCAAGCTTAATGACTGATCTAAATTGGAGCTTGGGAGATAAAAGAAATTCTTTAGTGATGCCTCAGTTGTCATTGATTGCTATGAGCAATTTTAAAGCTATTCAAGATGAGAATTGCCAGCTTGGTTCTAAAAAGAGAAGAGAGTGGTACATAAGATTAGAGGCTGGTGCAAAATGGTATTTCATAAAAAGAGAGAGCGAGAGAGCGGGTTTGGATTACTAGCATGCATATGTGATAATCACAAGCACCTATAGAGTGTACATATCTGTAGAAAATGATTCACTGGAGGCATCAGCTGCACCAGAGAAGGTGAAAATTAAAGGCAGGTTCATCAATGATTATTTTATTGTCATTAATGACAATAAAGTGGCCCAAAACATAATGCTAGATGCTCGAGACATGAAGCCAGTTATGAAATACCACAGGCTCAACTTGTCAATTATAGCCTGTGTGTGAAGAATGAATATTCCATGGGTTTGCCAAAAAGCCAAGCTTTTAAAGCATTTCACCCTGGGAAATCATCTTCCAATAGCTATTCATTTCAATATTTACTATTTTAATTGATTCATGTTTTTTTCTTCCCTTTCTTTTATTCTGTGAGGGCTATGAATGACTTAGGGAAATAGGAACCTCTCCTGAAAGCACATGCAGCTGATCCCAAAATCTTACACAAACAAAATGATAATAGTACACAAACAGAATTTCAGGCTTTTGCCATCCAAATCAAAGCGGAAAACTTGTGGGCTGAGACTACATATATGGCGGCATGCTCCCCAGTTAAACAGCACTGCATCATTGTACCAATGAATGGTTCAGATTTACATTTATAATGCTCAATTATCTTCTTCCTGAGACATAGCATGCTCTGAGGAAGGTATATGACTTTATGGAGAGATATTAGTGTGAACTATTTTTGAGATATATCAGACCGGTGCCATCTTTACTGGTTAACTATTGAAAACCTTCCCCCTCTGTTAAGTGGATATTTTCATCCCAACTCTTATCTGCACCGGGTTGCAATTTTATTTATTTATTTAGATTTCTAAACTGCCTGATCAAAAAACCTCTCCAAACAGTGTACAAATAACCATACATTTCTATTATTGTTGCTTTTATTCTTAAATCATTTCAGTATGTTTTATGGGAATGATTGTTCACCCATCCAACGGTGGGCTCCCTTTGCAGGACCACTCACAGCACCCCTGTTCTACTGGAGACTCACTGGATGGTTTCGGTGGCCCACCTTCCTGTCGCAGCCAATGGGGATTCCTGCCAAATCCCGGTTCAAATGAGCCAATCTGTGACGATTGTGGAAGCGGGACCAGATGAGCGGACCACGAGTGAGCAGGCTCCACTCCGGTCCGCTCTAGTGGTATAAATAGGGGCAGAGCCAACCTAGGAGTGCACAGTCGGCCCTGGAGCTTCACCCACCTAATCCTCCCTCTGTTTAATGCCTTGAATGCAGGTTAACCTTTTTCCGTTCAGGTCAGCGGGCATTGCGACAGTCTTATGATGGTTGCTGTTAAAGAGCCAGGAAGGAATTTTCCCTGCACTGCAGGTTTTGCCTTCCCCGTAGCAATTGTCACAACTTTGGCAGTTTTAAAGCAGAATCCTTTAGTCTATCTTTCCCCAAAAGGGTGGGGGGCGTGAAGCAGTGTCTCCCCCCCCCCGCAGTGGCGATTCCAGGGTCCCCCATTAAAGGGGTTTGTTTGAGGGGAGTCACTGGCCATATGCTGAAAGGTTGTCAGTGAACTTCCAACTGTTGCATAGAAAAGGAGGCTGGCTGGCTGTGTAAACAAATGTCTTGCAGTGTCCCCTCCCTGGATCCGATTAACCCTAATGTGCCTCAGTCCCCCAAGGTCTTCCTACACTTGAAAGTTCTAATAAAGTTGTTGCCATTTCAATCCCATAACATTTTGTCATGACTCTAGTTAAAGGTAGGTGGCCATGTTGGCCTGCTGTAGTTGAAACAAAATAATAATAAAAAAATTCCTTCCTGTAGCACCCTAGAGACCAACTAAGTTTGGCATAGGTATGAGCTTTCGTGTGCATGCACACTTCTGTATCTGAAGAAGTGTGCATGCACATGAAAGCTCATACCAATGACAAACTTAGTTGTTCTCTAAGGTGCTACTTGAAGGAATTTTTTTTTATTTTGTCATGAGTTATTCATTACTTCTGGGTAATCTCTTGGAGGGTTGGGGGGTCTCAGCATGGACAAGCAAATGATTCATCAATGAAAAAAAACCAAGCAAACAGACCTTGTGATGTACAGGAAACAGTTGCAGCAGTTCCTGTGCTCATGGACACTGGAAGTACTACCTGTCAATTTTCTCAGATATGGCTGCCACTTGTCTTTACCTTCAAACCTCTTACAAAATTCAATGTCCCACCAGCCTTTTTTTGCAACATGGTGAATGGCCAGGTAAGCAAAGGTGGGAGGGAGGCAGGCAAAGGGAACCCTTGCTGCCTATGTTTAGTAAGAATTGAGGTCTGAAAGGGGAGTGAGAAGGCAGCAATAGTGGTGGCATTGAAGCTTATTGGGTGATCGCTATGTTTATTGGATGGCCGTGAGCCAGTCACTCTGAGGGTTGTTGAGGAGAGACGAGAATTACATTTGTAATTGAACTTCTTGTTTTCTGGGTTACCTCCCCCAAAGAATCATATAGTTGAAAGTGATCTTAGGGCTGATCTGATCCAACCCTCTGCTTAATGCAGGATCTGTGGTGCACAATGCAATTACAGAATCCCTGCCAGATAGCCATCCACTCTTTGCCTAAAAACCTGTGGCAAAAAAGGGGGGATCCCCTGCCACCTCTTGAGGCAGTCTCTTCCACTGTCAAACAGCTCTTACCACTGAGAAGTTTCTTCTGATCTTTAATGGCAATATGTCTTCCTGCAATTTCCAGCCACTGGTTCTTGTCCTGCAATAAATAACACAAGAGGTTCCCTCTTTTCTTACCATTGTCACTATTACTCTTTGCCTGCAACTGACTGGGCACTGCTATCTTTGGATCCCTGATAGTGAGTCTGCTCCACAAAAACTTTATCTTGCCTCACGGGTTCCTGTCTGTGTATAGAATACAATGGGGAGGTGGTTTACTTTGCTTTCTGTTGTTTCCATGTATCGGACACAGAAAGCACATAACATTCATTCTTGATGTACCTTCTCAAGCATTTTTATGTCACAGTAAGTTAGGACCTAACAGAGGCAGAAGACATCAAGAAGAGGTGGCAAGAATACACAGAGGAATTATACCAGAAAGATATGGAGGTCTCGTACACCTCAGGTAGTGTGGTTGCTGACCTTGAGCCAGACATCTTGGAGAGTGAAGTCAAATGGGCCTTAGAAAGCATTGCTAATAACAAGGCCAGTGGAAGTGATGATATTCCAGTTGAACTATTTAAAATTTTAAAAGATGATGCTGTTAAGGTGCTACACCCAATATGCCAGCAAGTTTGGAAAACTCAGCAATGGCCAGAGGATTGGAGAAGATCAGTCTACATCCCAATTCCAAAGAAGGGCAGTGCCAAAGAATGCTCCAACTACCGCACAATTGCGCTCATTTCACACGCTAGCAAGGTTATGCTTAAAATTCTACAAGGCAGGCTTAGGCAGTATGTGGACCGAGAACTCCCAGAAGTGCAAGCTGGATTTCGAAGGGGCAGAGGAACCAGAGACCAAATAGCAAACATGCGCTGGATTATGGAGAAAGCTAGAGAGTTCCAGAAAGACGTCTACTTCTGCTTCATTGACTATGCAAAAGCCTTTGACTGTGTTGACCACAGCAAACTATGGCAAGTTCTTAAAGAAATGGGAGTGCCTGATCACCTCATCTGTCTCCTGAGAAATCTCTATGTGGGACAAGAAGCTACAGTTAAAACTGGATATGGAACAACTGATTGGTTCAAAATTGGGAAAGGAGTACGACAAGGTTGTATATTGTCTCCCTGCTTATTTAACTTATATGCAGAATTCATCATGCGAAAGGCTGGACTAGATGAATCCCAAGCCAGAATTAAGATTGCCGGAAGAAATATCAACAACCTCAGATATGCAGATGACACAACCTTGATGGCAGAAAGTGAGGAGGAATTAAAGAACCTTTTAATGAGGGTGAAAGAGGAGAGCGCAAAATATGGTCTGAAGCTCAACATCAAAAAAACCAAGATCATGGCCACTGGTCCCATCACCTCCTGGCAAATAGAAGGGGAAGAAATGGAGGCAGTGAGAGATTTTACTTTCTTGGGCTCCTTGATCACTGCAGATGGCGACAACAGTCATGAAATTAAAAGACGCCTGCTTCTTGGGAGGAAAGCAATGACAAACCTAGACAGCATCTTAAAAAGCAGAGACATTACCTTGCCGACAAAGGTCCGTATAGTTAAAGCTATGGTTTTCCCAGTAGTGATGTATGGAAGTGGGAGCTGGACCATAAAGAAGGCTGATCGCCGAATAATTTGTGCTTTTGAATTATGGTGCTGGAGGAGACTCTTGAGAGTCCCATGGACTGCAAGAAGATCAAACCTATCAATTCTGAAGGAAATCAGTCCTGAGTGCTCACTGGAAGGACAGATCGTGAAGCTGAGGCTCCAATACTTTGGCCACCTCATGAGAAGAGAAGACTCCCTGGAAAAGACCTTGATGTTGGGAAAGATGGAGGGCTCTAGGAGAAGAGGACGACAGAGGACGAGATGGTTGGACAGTGTTCTCGAAGCTATGAACATGAGTTTGACCAAACTGCGGGAGGCAGTGCAAGACAGGAGTGCCTGGCGTGCTATGGTCCATGGGGTCACGAAGAGTCGGACACGACTAAACGACTAAACAACAACAAAGTTAGAATATTTCCAAAACCTCTCTTAACAATTGCTTTCCCTGGAATATGCTGCAGAGGAAGAATCCATGATAATTTCTAGTGTCTGTGGTTGCCCCAAGGACGGGGAGCTTGTGGCCTTCCAAACGTTTTTGTATTCCCTCCCATCAGCCCCAGCCAGCATGACCAGGGGTCAGGAATGTATAACAATGTGCGGTAAAGCAGGTATCATGCATGTTGATTTTGTAGAACTGCTCTTTCTCTCCAGGAACAAATCAGAAGTCCATGGGACTTGAATGGCTGGTTAGTTTTTCCTATGTCAGCTGGGGTGACACCCTGTTCAGGTACCTTTTCCAGGTTGATGGTGATAACGTTTGCCCCATATATGAGAAAAAATATACACTTAGTCAATCTGATGCATTCATTAAACAGAATATTTATTTCTACACTCTTACAAGCCAGGTAGATAAGGAACTTGGACACCATGAAAAACAAGTTTCTAAAATAGTTCACGGTGCCATAAATGAATCTGCCATTATGCAGCAAAAACAGTTCATTGCAAAAGATTGTGAGTGACAAAATGTTCCAACCGCGGACCACGAGTGAGGTGAGGAGGAGAAAGGCGGAGGTGGAGAAGGGAAAGAGTGGCCGCGAGGTGGGAGTAGGAATCGGGAGATTGAGCCGACTTACCGCGCCAGAAACTTGTGTAAAGTGACTTTGTGCATTTTTAAACTTATATATAAAAGAGAAAGCGCTCACCTTGGAAACCGCCACACTCCAGACTAAAAGGGAGCGTCAACCCGCGCCGGCACTTTAAAGTGGAGGTGACGGAGAGGCGAATGTAAGTAAGAACGGCGGAGGGGAGAGAGAGCAATTTTGTGAGCCGCTATTTTTGGAACTGTTTGCTTGGACTGTATTTGGTGAAGGGGAGAGAGAAAATTGACAGACTCCATTAAAATATGGCGGACAGCTTTTTACAAAGTCATCAAGGCTGACCGACTTCCCCTTTCTCCACGGAAGTGTAGGCGGGTGGAGTAAGGAGCAAGTGCCCCCCCCCAGCAAGCAAGGGAAAGTGAAAGCTGCAACGACACTCGGAGGGTGAGAGAGAACTGTAAATTGGGGAAAAGAACGCAAGGGCACTCATATTTGAACAAGAGGAGGAGTGAGCCTCCTGGATAAGTTTCTTTTTGAAACGTAAGCTTAAGTAAGTAAATGCCCTTCTGAATTAAAAAACGACAACAGGGAACTCCCCTTTGAAAAGAGAAAATTCAGGGCACCTCTTTTACACTATAAGCAATATCGATTATGGAGAAACAAGAAAAATTGAAAAGAGCGCAAAACCAGGCGACAACACCAGCGTCAGCATCAAACCAAGTAAGGAGACAGTCATCATCGCTAGACAATGGAGCATTATCGGACTTGAAAGACCTAATGACCGAAATGAATACATCTCTGAAATCTTTAAGCGATAAGATGGACTCTATGGAGAACAAAATAGAGCAGAACTCGAAGATTACCACGGCTATGTCCGAACAAATAAAAGATCTAAGTAATAAAAATACAGAGCTAGATAAAGCGGTGAAAGAGATTAATATGAAAGTGAACAAACAGGAAGAGGCGATTAAAAAAGTGACTATGGAGAATAAAGAATTAAGAAGATTGCAAAACAAAGAAGACGACGACAAGGTGCAGTGGAGGAAAAGGTGCGAAGAACTGGAAGATCAAATAGCATTAATCGAGATGCAGCAAAGATCTTTGATTCTCCGGCTGAGGGGTGTCCCCGAGGTTCAAAATGAGCAGATTGAGGAGAAAGTAGTGAAAGAGCTGGCATCCTGGCTGAGAGTTAAAGAAGAAGATCTTTGGATGGATATAGATAAAGTATATAGAATCAAGATGGATAAAAAGAAAAAAATAATTGGAGATTGTATGCTCTATTTGAACTCCAGACTTTTAAAAGATAAGATTCTACAACGAAAGAAGAAAGACGCCCTCATGATCGATGGACAAACTGTGGAAATTTATAAAGAAATTCCGAAAAGATTTAGGATGAAAAGACAGCGTTATAAGGTCTTGACAGATGCCCTGAGAAAAAGAGGGATTTGGTTTTCGTGGGAGTTCCCGGAAGGACTTTCGTTTTTTTATAAGGAAAGAAGGAAAACAATTAGATCAGTCGAAGCAGCAGAAATATTTAGTAGAAAGTTTAAAGCGGAGACGGGAGGAGAGGAAGAGAACGCCCTGGAAGAAGGGCAGGTGGAGGGTTAGAGCTAAAGAGGGGGGGGGGAACAATAGACAACAGATTTTATTGATCTCCCCGCAAAATTATTAAAATTATCAAAATTACCAAATTTAGCTTAGATAGGAAGAAGTGGACGCCGCTGTTGTTTCTTGAACCTTATTTGTGTATTCTTAAGATTTGGAAATACGTAATACCTTTTTTGCCTTTCTTTTCTCTCTTTCTTCCATTTTCCCACTTTTTTTTGGTAATAAAAGTAAACCATTATTAATATTAAAGATATGAAACTCAATATTCTATCGTGGAACGTGAACGGCCTGAATAACAAGGTGAAAAGGAATAAAATAGAACATGTTCTGAAAAAGGGGTCATGGGAAGTGATATGTCTACAGGAAACCCATGTCCCCAAAAAACATGAGAGAGTCCTTGATAACAAAAAATTAGGCGAAGTCTATTTATCCTCAGACAAGAAAAAGAAGAGGGGGGTAGCGATATATGTTAAGAAGACCATTAGGGCGGAAAAAATCATACAGGATGATGAGGGAAGAATAATAGGTACAAGATTGTACCTTCCTGGAGGTAATGTGGTTGTCCTAAATATTTATGCACCTAACGGTTGCAAGTCCGTTTTTTTTAGGAAATTAGGAGAGCTGATGGCAGAAAGCATAACAGAGGAAGAAATTATTATAGCAGGGGACTTCAATGGGGTGATGGAGGCAAATGTGGATAGGACAAGTAAAGGTAAGAAAAATAAAGGGGAATTACCAAAGGAATTTCGAAACCTAATCAAAAACTTTGAATTAAAAGATTGTTGGAGACAGAAGAACCCTGGGGAGAAAAGATTTACTCATTACTCAGAATCCCAAAAGTCAGCGGCAAGGATTGATATGATATGGCTTTCCACAAAAGTATTGATGAAAATGACTGAGTGCGATATATTACCGAAATCTATTACAGACCACAACCCGGTAATAGTTAAGTTGAAGGATGGGGTGGGGAAGATGGGGAGGTGGCGACTGGATGAAAGTATATTAAATGATGAGGTATTTGTCGCTGAAGTTAAAAAATTGTTGAAGGAATTTTTTCAAATAAATATGAAGGAAGATATGGATGTTAAAACAGTGTGGGAGGCAAGTAAGGCTTTTGTAAGAGGCATATACATACAGCAGAAAAGTAAGATTAATAGAATTAGGAGGGAAAACATGAATAAGATCGGGAAGGAAATTGAGGAGAGAGAGAAGGAACTAGAGAGGAACCCAAAGGACATCAAGGTGGCAAGACGGATCAAAATACTCCAAAATGAACTTTCAACCCTGATAGGAAATGAATTAGAGAAAAAAATTAAGTGGTTAAAACAAAGAACATTTGAGTCTGGGGGGAAAGTAGGCCGGTTTTTAGCCTGGCAATTAAGGAAAAGACAGGAAAATAGTTTAATAACAAACATCAAAGAGGGGTATAAAAATTGGACGAATGGAGAAGATATTAAAAAATGTTTTGTAAATTATTATCGGAAGTTATACAGGAAGGAAAATATATGTCAGGATAAATTGGAAAAATATTTTGAAAATTTTAATTTGGCCAAGATAAATGAAGAGGAAAGGAAGATATTGAATAGCCCCATAACGGAACAGGAAATAGTAAAGGCGATAAGTAAGTTGAAGTTGGGAAAATCCCCGGGCCCTGATGGCCTGGCAGGCCAACATTACAAAACTTTTAAAGAAGAAATAATAAGCACCTATCAGAGATTGATTAACGAAATTTTGGAGAAGGGATCCCTCCCCAAAACCTGGCAACAGGCCTACATAGTTTTGATTCCGAAGGATGAGACAAAAAAAGATGTGGTGGGCAATTTCCGTCCTATATCCCTCCTCAATACGGATTATAAGATATTTGCGATAATATTGGCAGATAGGCTAAAAGGGATTCTGAATAAGTTGATTGGAAAAGAGCAACAAGGATTCTTGCCAAAAAGGAAAATGTCGAATAATTTGAGATTGTTTTTAAATGCCATCGAATATTTAGAATGGAATCCGAGTCAAAAAGTAGCTTTCGTATTTCTAGATGCGGAAAAAGCATTTGATAACTTGAATTGGGATTTTCTAAAAAAAGTAATAGGGAAAATTGGAATTGGGGATAAATTTCTAAATGGAATAAATGCAATCTATAATAAGCAATCAGCAAACCTAATAATAAATGGAGATATAACAGAGGAATTCGAGATAGGGAAAGGTACCAGACAGGGGTGCCCCCTCTCCCCTCTCTTGTTTATCCTCTCAATAGAGAGTTTGATAATTGAGATAAAAGAGAATGAAGATATTAGAGGCCTAAGGGTTAAAAATAGCTTATTTAAACTCCGAGCCTTCGCAGATGATATAATGATCATAGTGGAAGACCCAATTCTTTCGATACCTGCCCTAAAATTGAAATTAAAGGAATATGGTGAAATAGCTGGATTTAAGATCAATAGAGAAAAAACTAAAATGATTGTTAAAAATATAAGGGGAAGGGAATTGGAGGAATTAGAATTGGATACAGGGTGGGAAATAGCCAAAAGTGTAAAATATCTGGGAATAGTAGTTTCAGCAAATAATGTAAATTTATATGAAAATAATTATTTGAGAATGTGGAAACAGATAAAAATTGATTTGGAAAGATGGAGTAATTTGAATTTAACAATGATGGGAAGAATCGCGGCTATAAAAATGTCAATTTTACCAAAATTTTTATTTTTGTTTCAGATGCTGCCAATCATAGAGAAAAATGAGGTATTTGACGAGTGGAGGAGGGAGCTAAGTAAATTTATATGGAATAATAAAAAGCCCAGGATTCAATATAAAATCTTAACTGATAGTAAAGAAAGGGGTGGGTGGGGGGTACCTGATTTAAAAATATATTATGCTGCAGCTAATTTATGCTGGGTGAGAGATTGGATTATCCTAGAAGACAAGGAATTATTGGATATTGAGGGTTTTAGAAACAGTTATGGATGGCATGAGTATCTAATGAATGAAAAGGAGAAACGGTACAGAGAATTCACAGACCACGTAGTGAAAAAATCATTGTTCAAGGTTTGGGAGGAGAATAAAAGGATATTAGAACCTAAGACCCCTTGGTGGTTATCACCATTCGAGATAACAACTATGAAAGGGGGAGCGAGGAAGGGTAGATGGAAAACATATCAAGAGCTGATTGAAAATAAGGATGGGCAATATTTCTTAAAACCATTTAATAAGGTAAAAGAAGATTGCACAAGCTGGCTCCAATATAATCAAATGCAAAGCATATTCCAAAAACATAAATTAATTGGCTTCCAAAAGGAAAAATCAAAATTACAAGAAATATTAATTGATAAAGGAGACAAACATTTGACGAATCTATACAAATATCTATTGGAATGGAATTTAAAAGATGAATTGGTTAAGTGCAGTATGGTCAAGTGGGCACAAGATATAGGAAGAACAATCTATAGCGTGCAATGGGACAAATTGTGGTCCGAAAGTTTAAGATTCACAGCATGCACATCAATAAAAGAAAACATAATGAAAATGGCCTACAGATGGCACTTGACCCCAGAGAAAATAGGAAGGATTTATAAGCAAGAATCAAACAAATGCTGGAAGTGCCATAAGAAGATTGGCACATATATGCATTGCTGGTGGTGGTGTGAAGGAGTACAGGAATTTTGGAATAAAATATATGAAAAAATGAAGAGTATGTTAAAACTAACCTTTGAAAAAACACCAGAACTATTTCTGCTAAGCATGATTCCAGAAAGTGTGCCTAAAAATAAGAGAAATATTTTGCTATATGGTGGGGCGGCAGCTCGAGTATTGATAGCACAAAAATGGAAGGGGGAAGACCTACCGGGGGTGGAAGAATGGCAAATTAAAATGGTGGAATACATGAATTTGGCCAAAATGACGGCAGCAATCAGAAATGTGCCTAGACAAAAGATCCAAAATGAATGGCAATTAGTGGAGGATTATTTTAAAAAAGAAGGTATTAAAACAGAGTTGGTGATCTGCTTAATTTAAAGAATGCATGAAGAGAGGGAATTATTATAAATAAGGATAAGAGATCTTATTTTCAGGGAATTAGGAGGAAACAAGTGAAGGAGGTATAGTATGAAAAAGCGTTAAGTCGACAATCGGAAGTTTTTCTTTTAAGACTCAATTTTAAACTTTTTTGATTTTTTTTTCTCTTTTCTCTTTTCTTTTTCTTTTTCTTTTTCCTTCCTTTTTTTTTCGCTCCTTTTTTCCCCCTTCTCCCTTCCCCCCTTTTTTTTACCTCCTCTTTTTTTTCCTTGCCCCCTCGGGGTATCCCTTCATGCTTTATTTTTGCGTTATCTTATTCTATGTTGTATTTTGTTATATGATTTATTGCTATTATGAGTTCATTATATATGATTTTGTGGATTATGATTTCGCTATTATTTATCTTATTGTTTTGTTTGAGTATGTGTGAATTTAAGGAAATGTATTTTAAGATGAATTTCAATAAAGCTTATTTTTAAAATTTAAAAAAAAAAACAAAACAAAACAAAATGTTCCAACCAGCTTCCATATGATTACAGCAATCGAGACCTGCCCCAATGAAAATGCAGCTCTCTTCTTCCAGGCAGCAGGTCTTTCCGTTGAGTAAGCCTACCTTAATGTTATTAAAGATAATTTAAAAAAACAGTTGTTTCTGAGATTATCTAGTTCATGTTGAAAAGGAAAACCCCTGCAGAAGCAGAATGCTCTTCTCCCATGCAGTAAGGGAGGTATTTTCTTCCAGGCTATGCCTTCTGAACTTTCAGGTTTCAGCGAAACAATCTCAGCTGTCATTCCCAACTTTGTTCCAAGCTGTTTCCTTCCCTGGAAGCTACCACTATCCACCAACCAAGCTGAGAAAGGTTGAGTGAAACGGATAAATTAAATTTGTCCTGGCGGGTGCACAAATAAGAACAGTGTATTTTAATAACAGCAGCAAGCTGTGATTTCGGGAGTTAAAACTTTTCTTATCTCGCTCCACAGTCTCCTAAACAATTGAGTAAACTTCCTCTAAAGTGAAGAAATTATGTCGGCTTCCTAATGAAAGCCCTCACACCTGGAGGCTCAATTACATTATCAGTAGGCTAGGAGAATCTTTGATAAAGTCCATGGGTCAGCTCTTCGTCTCTCCTTCTCAATAAGATGGTTGTATCCATTTATCATATTTTGCACCTCCACCAAGGATTCCCTTTCATATTGCAGCTGTAATTATAAAGTTGGTAAGTTATATAATCAGAGCAGGGAGAGCTTTCCTCTCACACATCTGCTCTGCAACCTGCTGGAACCGGAAGTCACAAGTTTATAATCACCATGCTGCAGCAAAACTAAACTGGTTCCATTTGTTGATCTTAATGCCCTTACTGGAAAGTGGAGAGAAAGATGGTCTTTCGAGTAACCTAGTCCAGAGTTGTTTAGGGCCTTGCATGTAAGTAACAGGATCTTAAAGCTAGTTCAGTGGTTATTAGGCAGTCTGGGAAAATTCCTGGCATAGTATGTGCCCAATATAGGGCTTGTTACCCAAGAATTTGCAGAGGTTTGCAATTCATTTATTTGTAATTTAAACTGCACTTGTTCATAAATTCATTTCTAGAAATTTCAGAATAAGAGCAGCAGGTACTTTGACACTTTGATTACTGTAACCTGTCACACATTTTCAAGACAAAGTGGGGATACGGTCAAATAGAATAAATGTCTTCTTTATTTGCATGGTGGATGCTACAAATCAGAGTAGCCTCCATTTCTGAAAAGCGCGTACATCAAATGGAAGTAATATTTTCTCACAAATGCACATACAACATAATGCCATTGTTGCAGCTGAAGGAAAGTCACATAAATTGAGACGACAGACTGCACATCCCTGAAATAACTAGGAGAATTTGCAGTGTCTTCCTTCAACCAATGGCAATGATTTCACTGGGACTTGCATGGGGTGGGAGGGAGCATTCACTGGCCTAAACCTTTGGATGGGGTTCATCAATCAGTGGGACGGCTGCATAACTGCACTAGAGTCACCTGTTTGAGGATTAAACCCTTGGAAAATAAGTGGAAAATGTAATCTCAACAAAATTTAATTTGCACTTCATATTTAATGAACACAGATTTTCCCAGTAGGTGTTTTTCCAATGTAATTATTCTGATTTTATACATTGACCTACTGGAATTAAAAGTATAATAAAAATATTAAGACACTTGCAGCTCTTAGATTAGTTTATAATTAATTTGCAGTGTGCATTACATAAAATCTGATTGGTAATCCAGATAAATTAGTCCTGTATGACCCTCTGGGCTTTGTTATCCATTGCATACCTATCATAAATGCAAGTGCACTCATTTTCCTTTGTCAGAAGATAAAAATATTTAATTTTGATAGGACAAATTCTTTCAAACATATGCAAACTTTCCAGCATCTGTATTATTTAACTTGCTAAGCACTGCAGATATATTTTACATGTACACATGGAAAGCTTTCACTCAATATTATCTGAATCCCTTAAGGCTACAAATTACATTGAGATGCTTTTCATTCAAAGGGGATGAAAACAAAAAGACAAGGTTCACACATGAAAAAGTGCAGGCACCCTGAAAAATGCCTCAGAAAACATTTAAAGGATCATATCAGAGCATGAATATGAACATGGCTTGCTATGCTAAATTAAACTGGAATCTTTGTCATTTATTTTAATCAACTGACATTTATTGCAAACCATAAATAGCTTCCTCGGTTGGAAGGGGGAAAGGTATTGTCCTTAGGCTATAAAGAATAATCTTATAACATGACCTTCTCAGCCACTGTGTTGGCAACTAAGGCTACAATCCTGTACAGTTAGGCTGCTTAAATCCTATTGACTTCAATGGGATTTAAGCAGACATGCATAGAAGCGCAGCCTAAGTGTTTAAAGTGTGAAATACAACCTCCTGCTCCAGGGCAAGGTCATGACCTCCAACATTGAGCTGACATGGAAGTCTGCCCAGAGGATCAGCGTACCTACATCAGCAATGGCCTTCAATCCCAACAGCTCAGAACAGGGGGATATGCCTGTGGCGTATTTGCCTTCCCAGTATCTTAAGGTTACCCACAACATTAGGCCAAAAGAACTCCACAATCCAATATTCCATCAAATCCCAATGCTTTCCGTCATATGCACCATTTTCCTTCCAGTCCCAGTGACTACTGATAATGCACGGCACTAGAGCAGAAATACTGTACCCCATGACTTGCAGTGAGCGTGCAACCAAGGTCTGGCGCAGACACCATGCATAAACTGAGGCCACTTGTGACTCGAACCAGGTCTACATATGCAGGAGAATGAGACAGCAGAGTCCTGAAGGGTTGAATGGACTGTACCACTTCAGGTAGCAGGTGGGTGGGCCGTTTCAGAATGCTTACCAATATATAAAATACTGCGTATAAGACTACTTTTTAACACAGGAAAATCTTCTCAAAAGTTGGGGGTCGTCTTATACGCCGGATCGTATTTCTTATACGGCGAGTATATCCCAAACTCTATATTTTAACTGGAAAAGTTGGGGGGCGTCTTATACGCCCAGTCGTCTTATACGCCGGAATATACGGTACTTGGGGATGTCACTCCTGCATGCTTTGATCACCAAAGCTGCCTTCCCCCACCCCATCAGCTTTCCCTCACTCCTCATCAAAGCCAACCCCACCCCTTCACTTCACTTCACTTCTTACCAAAGACACCCCTCATCCTTGCCACTTCCACTTCCCCTTGCAGTTCACCAAATCCTTTTCTCCTTACAACTTGGCAAAAAACAAAACAAAATCCACTTCCCCTTACAGCTTGACATGCCTTCCACCCCCACCCCCCAAGACCTTCTCTGCTGAGGGAAGGCCAAGAAAGAAGTCCTCAGTGTGGCAACAGAACACAGTGACAACAGATCAGCAGCTGGGTGGCCCAGGCAGGCTGAGCGAATGAGAAGGTGGAGCGAGTTCCTCTGCCTGCTCTGTGGCTCAGGGACAGTGGTTCTAATCCATTCTTCTCCCCGTTTTCTTGTTTTCCCTTTGGCAGGGAATTATGGGGAGTTATGTAGGAGAGCATAAAAATGTAATTCCACACCTGCAGTCTTAAGTGGAACTGTCCACTCCACCACCTCGTATCTCCCACCTAATTTGGCAGCACGTGTAGCCCAGCCCTATTGAAATAAACAGAACAAGTTAATCATAACTGACTGAAATCCCATCACTTTCAGCAAGACACACAGCACGATCTGATGTATTATTACATAGAAGCAGTACTTTTTCAGCCAGAACTCACCAGAGCACAGTTCTGGCACCTCTCAGGTGGGTGCCATTGTAAGCCGGTGCTCTCCCCATCCACTGCTTGCCTTTACCTACTTCTGAGAAGCCCGAAATGAAAATTTCAAGTCAAAATGAAAGGTGGCCAGCTTGTGCGAGTCTACATTTTTTAAAAGATCTATGATCCCACCTAGCTCCACGTCGTGATTGGTCAAGCTGCTGCTGCTGGTGGGATTCATATTTCCTTTCCTTCAATCCATCTCCGATGTAGCAGCTGTGGGCTTTAAGCTTCCGGCCAGGCTGTTGCTGTTGCACACACACATGTTTGTGCGAGGGCCCTTCTGAGCTGCCCTAGCCATCCGCCTGAATCTAAGAACAAGGGAGGCAGTGGCACATTTATCTGACCTGCACCAGAACCAGGGGCAACCTCCAAAACAGGGAGGGAGACAACTTGTCGTACTTTGTAGCACCTCTGTGGGCAGTGAACACAATTGTTGTCAAACTGGTATCTTTCCAGGGCTGCCCAGAGTCACCTGGTGACTTACAGTAACAACTTCATGGTGAGTTCCGGCACCTATTTTTCTAGAAAAAAAGGTTGGGATGGCATGCCATGTACAAGTTTAACTGGGACTGGGCAAACTAACACCAAGACCCTTGTTATGGATGATTGGTGTAGAACAAATCTACACCACCAGGTGCCATAGAAAAGCACTAGACATATCAAGAGATCCAACGCACCCTGGTCACCATTTCTTTCAGCTCCTGCCATTGGGACGGAGATATAGAACTATGCAGGCAAGAACGAGCCGTCTCAGAAACAGTTTCTTCTCTAGAGCGATTTTGGCCTTAAATGGAAAGCCGGGACTTTGAAGTCATCTTATTTTACTTGTTATTTTGTATTATATTTACTGTTTTTAATTAGGTTTTGTAATTTTGGATTATGCGGAATGCTTTATCTGAGTGGATGTAGCAACCGAGTAATTTCGTTGTTCCCGCAAGGGGACAATGACAATAAAGATATCTTATCTTATCTTGACATCAGATCATCAGCTGACCTTGTT